>NW_026843646.1:15518591-15638591 GCF_030254825.1 Meriones unguiculatus | reverse complement strand
TTACGTTCTTTCGTTGGAAACTTGTTCCTGTTAGGAATAAGTTAGGGTTAGGGTTAGGGTTAGGGTTAGGGTTAGGGCTCGGTAAGGGATAGGGTTAGGGTTAGGGTTAGGGTTAGGGTTAGGGTTAGGTTAGGGCTGGGTAAGGGATAGGGTTAGGGTTAGGGTTAGGGTTAGGGTTAGGGTTAGGGTTAGGGGTTAGTGTTAGGGTTAGGGTTAGGGTTAGGGACTTATGGTTAGGGTCAGGGTTAGGGTTATATCACTTTTCAAATTTCCTGTTATAATAATTGAACAGGCGACACATATGTGAATTAGTTTACAAAGTTGTGCTTTGCGTTTCTGTTCTTTCAATGGAAACTTGTTTCTGTGCCGTACAGTGCGAGATAACACTTTTCAGTTTTCCTGTATTCCTAATTGAGCGAGCGACACACAGGTGATTCCGTTTAAAAGTAGTGCTTTGCTTTGCTGTTCTTTCGTTGGAAACTTGTTCTTGTGCTGTACAGTGAGGTATATCACTTTTCAGTTTTCCTGTATTCCTAATGGAGCGAGTGACACACATGTGATTTAGTTTACAAATTAGTGATTTTCTTTTTTCATTTGAAACTTGTTCCTGTGCTGTACAATATGATATATCACTTTTCAGTTTTCCTGTTATAATAATTGAACAGGCGGTACATATGTGAATTCGTTTACAAAGTTGTGCTTTGAGTTTCTGTTCTTTCGATGGAAACTTGTTCCTGTGCTGTGCAGTGCGTTATATCACTTTTCAGTTTTCCTGTTATAATAATTGAACAGGCGACACGTATGTGAATTAGTTTACAAAGTTGTGCTTTGCATTTCTGTTCTTTCTTTGTAAACTTGTTTCTGTGCCATACAGTGCGCTTTAAAACTTTTCGGTTTTCCTGTATTCCTAATTGTGCGAGCGACACAAATGTGATTTAGTGTACAAAGTAGTGCTTTGGATTTCTGTTCTTCGGTTGGAAACTTGTTTCTGTGCTCTACAGTGTGATATATCAGTTTTCAGTTTTCCTGTTTTAATAATTGAATGGGCGATACGTATGTGATTTCGTTTACAAAGTTGTGCTTTGCTTTTCTGTTCTTTCGATGGAAACTTGTTTCTGTGCCGTACAGTGCAAGATAACACTTTTCTGTTTTCCTGTATTCTTAATTGAGCGAGTGACACACATGTGATTCAGTTTACAAAGTAGTGCTTTTCATTTACGTTCTTTCGTTGGAAACTTGTTCCTGTTAGGAATAAGTTAGGGTTAGGGTCAGGGTTAGGGTTAGGGTTAGGGTTAGTTTAGGGCTGGGTAAGGGATAGGGTTAGGGTTAGGGTTAGGTTAGGGCTGGGTAAGGGATAGTGTTCGGGTTAGGGTTAGGGTTAGGGTTGGGGGTTAGGGTTAGGGTTAGGGTTAGGGACTTATTGTTAGGGTTAGGGTTAGGGTTATATCACTTTTCAGGTTTCCTGTTATAATAATTGAACAGGCAACACATATGTGAATTAGTTTACAAAGCTGTGCTTTGCGTTTGTGTTCTTTCAATGGAAACTTGTTTCTGTGCCGTACAGTGCGAGATAACACTTTTCAGTTTTCCTGTATTCCTAATTGAGCGAGCGACACACAGGTGATTCCGTTTAAGAGTAGTGCTTTGCTTTTCTGTTCTTTCGTTGGAAACTTGTTCTTGTGCTGTACAGTGAGATATATCACTTTTCAGTTTTCCTGTATTCCTAATGGAGCGAGTGACACACATGTGATTTAGTTTACAAATTAGTGATTTTCTTTTTTGTTCTTTCATTTGAAACTTGTTCCTGTGCTGTACAATATGATATATCACTTTTCAGTTTTCCTGTTATAATAATTGAACAGGCGATACGTATGTGAATTCGTTTACAAAGTTGTGCTTTGAGTTTCTGTTCTTTCGATGGAAACTTGTTCCTGTGCTGTGCAGTGCGTTATATCACTTTTCAGTTTTCCTGTTATAATAATTGAACAGGCGACACGTATGTGAATTAGTTTACAAAGTTGTGCTTTGAGTTTCTGTTCTTTCGATGGAAACTAGTTTCTGTGCCATACAGTGCGAGATAACACTTTTCAGTTTTCCTGTATTCCTAATTGAGCGAGCGACACACAGGTGATTCCGTTTAAAAGTAGTGCTTTGCTTTTCTGTTCTTTCATTTGAAACTTGTTCCTGTGCTGTACAGTGCGTTATATAACTTTTCAGTTTTCCTGTTATAATAATTGAACAGGCGACACATATGTGAATTAGTTTACAACGTTGTGCTTTGCGTTTCTGTTCTTTCGATGGAAACTTGTTCCTGTGCTGTGCAGTGCGTTATATCACTTTTCAGTTTTCCTGTTATAATAATTGAACAGGGGACACGTATGTGAATTAGTTTACAAAGTTGTGCTTTGCATTTCTGTTGTTTCGATGGAAACTTGTTTCTGTGCTGTACAGTGCCAGATAACACTTTTCAGTTTTCCTGCATTCTTAATTCAGCGAGTGACACACATGTGATTCAGTTTACAAAGTAGTGCTTTTCATTTACGTTCGTTCGTTGGAAACTTGTTCCTCTTAGGAACAAGTTAGGGTTAGGGTTAGGGTTAGGGTTAGGGTTAGGTTAGGGCTGGGTAAGGGTTAGGGTTAGGTTTAGGTTTAGGGTTAGGGTTAGGTTAGGGCTCGGCAAGGGATAGGGTTAGGGTTAGGGTTAGGGTTAGGGTTAGGGTTAGGTTAGGGCTCGGTAAGGTATAGGGTTAGGGTTAGGGTTAGGGTTAGGGTTAGGGTTAGGGGTTAGGGTTAGGGTTAGGGTTAGGGTTAGGGTTAGGGACTAAGGGTTAGGGTTAGGGTTATATCACTTTTCAGTTTTCCTGTTATAATAATTGAACAGGTGACACATATGTGAATTAGTTTACAAAGTTGTACTCTGCGTTTCTGTTCTTTCAATGGAAACTTGTTTCTGTGCCGTACAGTGCGAGATAACACTATTCAGTTTTCCTGTATTCCTAATTGAGCGAGCGACACACAGGTGATTCCGTTTAAAAGTAGTGCTTTGCTTTTCTGTTTTTTCGTTGGAAACTTCTTCTTTTACTGTACAGTGAGATATATCACTTTTCAGTTTTCCTGTATTCCTAATGGAGCGACCGACACACATAATTTAGTTTACAAATTATTGATTTTCTTTTTTGTTCCTTCATTTGAAACTTGTTCCTGTGCTGTACAATATGATATATCACTTTTCAGTTTTCCTGTTATAATAATTGAACAGGCGACATGTATGTGAATTAGTTTACAAAGTTGTGCTTTGCATTTCAGTTCTTTCTTTGGAAACTTGTTTCTGTGCCATACAGTGCGAGATAAAACTTTTCGGTTTTCCTGTATTCCTAATTGTGCGAGCAACACAAATGTGATTTAGTGTACAAAGTATTGCTTTGGATTTCTGTTCTTTGGTTGGAAACTTGTTCCTGTGCTGTACAGTGCGTTATATCACTTTTCAGTTTTCCTGTTATTATAATTGAACAGGGGACACGTATGTGAATTAGTTTACAATGTTCTGCTTTGCATTTCTGTTCTTTCTTTGGAAACTTGTTTCTGTGCCATACAGTGCGAGATAACACTTCGGTTTTCCTGTATTCCTAATTGTGCAAGCGACACACATGTGATTTAGTGTACAAAGTAGAGCTTTGGATTTTTGTTCTTCGGTTGGAAACTTGTTCCTGTGCTGTACAGTGCGTTATATCACTTTTCAGTTTTCCTGTTAGAATAATTGAACAGGGGACACGTATGTGAATTAGTTTACAAAGTTGTGCTTTGCTTTTCTGTTCTTTCTATGGAAACTTGTTTCTGTGCCGTACAGTGCCAGATAACACTTTTCGGTTTTCCTGTATTCTTAATTGAGCGAGTGACACACATGTGATTCAGTTTACAAAGTAGTGCTTTTCATTTACGTTCTTTCGTTGGAAACTTGTTCCTGTTAGGAACAAGTTAGGGTTAGGGTTAGGGTTAGGGTTAGGGTTAGGGTTAGGGTTAGGTTAGGGCTCGGTAAGGGATAGGGTTAGGGTTAGGGTTAGGGTTATGGTTAGGTTAGGAATGGGTAAGGGATAGGGTTAGGGTTAGTGTTAGGGTTCGGGTTAGGGTTAGGTGTTAGGGTAAGGGTTAGGGTTAGGTTTAGGGACTAAGGGTTAGGGTTAGGGTTATATCACTTTTCAGTTTTCCTGTTATAATAATTGAACAGGCGACACATATGTGAATTAGTTTCGAAAGTTGTGCTTTGCGTTTCTGTTCTGTCAATGGACACTTGTTTCTCTGCCGTACAGTGCGAGATAAAACTTTTCGGTTTTCCTGTATTCCTAATTGTGCGAAAGACACAAATGTGATTTAGTGTACAAAGTAGTGCTTTGGATTTCTTTTCTTCAGTTGGAAACTTGTTTCTGTGATGTACAGTGTGATATATCAGTTTTCAGTTTTCCTGTTGTAATAATAGAACAGGCGACACGTATGTGAATTAGTTTACAAAGTTGTGCTTTGCATTTCTGTTCTTTCTTTGGAAACTTGTTTCTGTGCCATACAGTGCGAGATAACACTTTTCAGTTTTCCTGTATTCCTAATTGAGCGAGCGACACACAGGTGATTCCGTTTAAAAATAGTACTTTGCTTTTCTGTTCTTTCATTTGAAACATGTTCCTGTGCTGTACAGTGTGATATATCAGTTTTCAGTTTTCCTCTTGTAATAATTGAACAGGCGACACGTATGTGAAATAGTTTACAAAGTTGTGCTTTGCATTTCTGTTCTTTCTTTGGAAACTTGTTTCTGTGCCATACAGTGCGAGATAACACTTTTCGGTTTTCCTGTATTCCTAATTGTGCGAGTGACACACATGTGATTCAGTTTACAAAGTAGTGCTTTTCATTTACGTTCTTTCGTTGGAAACTTGTTCCTGTTAGGAACAAGTTAGGGTTAGGGTTAGGGTTAGGGTTAGGTTTAGGGTTAGGGTTAGGGTTAGGGTTATGGTTAGGTTAGGGCTCGGTAAGGGATAGGGATAGGGTTAGGGTTAGGGTTAGGTTTAGTGTTAGGTTAGGACTGGGTAAGGGATAGGGTTAGGGTTAGGGTAAGGGTTAGGGTTAAGGTTAGGGTTAGGGTTAGGTTAGGGGTTAGGGTTAGGGTTAGGGTTAGGGACTTAGGGTTACGTTAGGGTTAGGGTTATATCACTGTTCAGTTTTCCTGTTATAATAATTGAACAGGCGACACATATGTGAATTAGTTTACAAAGTTGTGCTTTGAGTTTCTGTTCTTTCAATGGAAACTTGTTTCTGTGCCGTACAGTGCGAGATAACACTTTTCAGTTTTCCTGTATTCCTAATTGATTGAGCGACACACAGGTGATTCCGTTTAAAAGTAGTGCTTTGCTTTTCTGTTCTTTCGTTGGAAACTTGTTCTTGTGCTGTACAGTGAGATATATCACTTTTCAGTTTTCCTGTATTCCTAATGGAGCGAGTGACACACATGTGATTTAGTTTACAAATTAGTGATTTTCTTTTTTGTTCTTTCATTTGAAACTTGTTCCTGTGCTGTACAATATGATATATCACTTTTCAGTTTTCCTGTTATAATAATTGAACAGGCGATACGTAAGTGATTTAGTTTACAAAGTTGTGCTTTGCTTTTCTGTTCTTTCGATGGAAACTTGTTTCTGTGCCGTACAGTGCAAGATAACACTTTTCGGTTTTCCTGTATTCTTAATTGAGCGAGTGACACACATGTGATTCAGTTTACAAAGTAGTGCTTTTCATTTACGTTCTTTCGTTGGAAACTTGTTCCTGTTAGGAAAAAGTTAGGGTTAGGGTTAGGGTAACGGTTAGGATTAGGGTTAGGGTTAGGGTTAGGGTTAGGTTAGGGCTCGGTAAGGGATAGGGTTAGGGTTAGGGTTAGGTTAGGGCTGGGTAAGGGATTGGGTTAGGGTTAGGTTTAGGGTTAGGGTTAGGGGTTAGGGTTAGGGTTAGGGTTAGGGTTAGGGACTAAGTGTTAGGGTTAGGGTTATATCACTTTTCAGTTTTCCTGTTATAATAATTGAACAGGCGACACATATGTGAATTAGTTTATAAAGTTGTGCTTTGCCTTTCTGTTCTTTCTATGGAAACTTGTTTCTGTGCCGTACAGTGCGAGATAACACTTTTCAGTTTTCCTGTATTCCAAATTGAGCGAGCGACACACAGGTGATTCCGTTTAAAAGTAGTGCTTTGCTTTTCTGTTCTTTCATTTGAAACTTGTTCCTGTGCTGTACAGTGTGATATATCAGTTTCCAGTTTTCCTGTTAGAATAATTGAACAGGGGACATGTATGTGAATTAGTTTACAAAGTTGTGCTTTGCATTTCTGTTCTTTCTTTGGATACTTGTTTCTGTGCCATACAGTGCGAGATAACACTTTTCGGTTTTCCTGTATTCCTAATTGTGCGAGCGACACACATGTGATTTAGTGTACAAAGTTGTGCTTTGGATTTCTGTTCTTCGGTTGGAAACTTGTTTCTGTGCTGTACAGTGTGATATATCAGTTTTCAGTTTTCCTGTTGTAATAATTGAACGGGCGATATGTATGTGATTTAGTTCACAAAGTTGTGCTTTGCTTTTCTGTTCTTTCGATGGAAACTTGTTTCTGTGCGGTACAGTGCAAGATAACACTTTTCGGTTTTCCTGTATTCTTAATTGAGCGAGGGACACACATGTGATTCAGTTTACAAAGTAGTGCTTTTCATTTACGTTCTTTCGTTGGAAACTTGTTCCTGTTAGGAACAAGTTAGGGTTAGGGTTAGGGTTAGGGTTAGGGTTAGGGTTAGGTTAGGGCTCGGTAAGGTATAGGGTTAGGGTTAGGGTTAGGGTTAGGGTTAGGGGTTAGGGTTAGGGTTAGGGTTAGGGACTTAAGGTTAGGGTTAGGGTTAGGGTTATATCACTTTTCAGTTTTCCTGTTATAATAATTGAACAGGCGACACGTATGTGAATTAGTTTACAAAGTTGTGCTTTGAGTTTCTGTTCTTTCGATGGAAACTAGTTTCTGTGCCATACAGTGCGAGATAACACTTTTCAGTTTTCCTGTATTCCTAATTGAGCGAGCGACACACAGGTGATTCCGTTTAAAAGTAGTGCTTTGCTTTTCTGTTCTTTCATTTGAAACTTGTTCCTGTGCTGTACAGTGCGTTATATAACTTTTCAGTTTTCCTGTTATAATAATTGAACAGGCGACACATATGTGAATTAGTTTACAACGTTGTGCTTTGCGTTTCTGTTCTTTCGATGGAAACTTGTTCCTGTGCTGTGCAGTGCGTTATATCACTTTTCAGTTTTCCTGTTATAATAATTGAACAGGGGACACGTATGTGAATTAGTTTACAAAGTTGTGCTTTGCATTTCTGTTCTTTCGATGGAAACTTGTTTCTGTGCTGTACAGTGCCAGATAACACTTTTCGGTTTTCCTGCATTCTTAATTGAGCGAGTGACACACATGTGATTCAGTTTACAAAGTAGTGCTTTTCATTTACGTTCGTTCGTTGGAAACTTGTTCCTCTTAGGAACAAGTTAGGGTTAGGGTTAGGGTTAGGGTTAGGGTTAGGTTAGGGCTGGGTAAGGGTTAGGGTTAGGTTTAGGTTTAGGGTTAGGGTTAGGTTAGGGCTCGGCAAGGGATAGGTTTAGGGTTAGGGTTAGGGTTAGGGTTAGGTTAGGGCTCGGTAAGGTATAGGGTTAGGGTTAGGGTTAGGGTTAGGGTTAGGGTTAGGGGTTAGGGTTAGGGTTAGGGTTAGGGTTAGGGTTAGGGACTAAGGGTTAGGGTTAGGGTTATATCACTTTTCAGTTTTCCTGTTATAATAATTGAACAGGTGACACATATGTGAATTAGTTTACAAAGTTGTGCTTTGCGTTTCTGTTCTTTCAATGGAAACTTGTTTCTGTGCCGTACAGTGCGAGATAACACTATTCAGTTTTCCTGTATTCCTAATTGAGCGAGCGACACACAGGTGATTCCGTTTAAAAGTAGTGCTTTGCTTTTCTGTTTTTTCGTTGGAAACTTCTTCTTTTACTGTACAGTGAGATATATCACTTTTCAGTTTTCCTGTATTCCTAATGGAGCGACCGACACACATAATTTAGTTTACAAATTATTGATTTTGTTTTTTGTTCCTTCATTTGAAACTTGTTCCTGTGCTGTACAATATGATATATCACTTTTCAGTTTTCCTGTTATAATAATTGAACAGGCGACATGTATGTGAATTAGTTTACAAAGTTGTGCTTTGCATTTCAGTTCTTTCTTTGGAAACTTGTTTCTGTGCCATACAGTGCGAGATAAAACTTTTCGGTTTTCCTGTATTCGTAATTGTGCGAGCAACACAAATGTGATTTAGTGTACAAAGTATTGCTTTGGATTTCTGTTCTTTGGTTGGAAACTTGTTCCTGTGCTGTACAGTGCGTTATATCACTTTTCAGTTTTCCTGTTATTATAATTGAACAGGGGACACGTATGTGAATTAGTTTACAATGTTCTGCTTTGCATTTCTTTTCTTTCTATGGAAACTTGTTTCTGTGCCATACAGTGCGAGATAACACTTCGGTTTTCCTGTATTCCTAATTGTGCAAGCGACACACATGTGATTTAGTGTACAAAGTAGTGCTTTGGATTTTTTTCTTTGGTTGGAAACTTGTTCCTGTGCTGTACAGTGCGTTATATCACTTTTCAGTTTTCCTGTTAGAATAATTGAACAGGGGACACGTATGTGAATTAGTTTACAAAGTTGTGCTTTGCTTTTCTGTTCTTTCTATGGAAACTTGTTTCTGTGCCGTACAGTGCCAGATAACACTTTTCGGTTTTCCTGTATTCTTAATTGAGCGAGTGACACACATGTGATTCAGTTTACAAAGTAGTGCTTTTCATTTACGTTCTTTCGTTGGAAACTTGTTCCTGTTAGGAACAAGTTAGGGTTAGGGTTAGGGTTAGGTTAGGGCTCGGTAAGGGATAGGGTTAGGGTTAGGGTTAGGGTTAGGGTTAGGTTAGGAATGGGTAAGGGATAGGGTTAGGGTTAGTGTTAGGGTTCGGGTTAGGGTTAGGTGTTAGGGTAAGGGTTAGGGTTAGGTTTAGGGACTAAGGGTTAGGGTTAGGGTTATATCACTTTTCAGTTTTCCTGTTATAATAATTGAACAGGCGACACATATGTGATTTAGTTTCGAAAGTTGTGCTTTGCGTTTCTGTTCTGTCAATGGACACTTGTTTCTCTGCCGTACAGTGCGAGATAAAACTTTTCGGTGTTCCTGTATTCCTAATTGTGCTAGCGACACAAATGTGATTTAGTGTACAAAGTAGTGCTTTGGATTTCTTTTCTTCAGTTGGAAACTTGTTTCTGTGATGTACAGTGTGATATATCAGTTTTCAGTTTTCCTGTTGTAATAATTGAACGGGCGACACGTATGTGATTTAGTTTACAAAGTTGTGCTTTGCTTTTCTGTTCTTTCTATGGAAACTTGTTTCTGTGCCGTACCGTGCAAGATAACACTTTTCGGTTTTCCTGTATTCTTAATTGAGCGAGTGACACACATGTGATTCAGTTTACAAAGTAGTGCTTTTCATTTACGTTCTTTTGTTGGAAACTTGTTCCTGTTAGGAACAAGTTAAGGCTAGGGTTAGGCTTAGGGTTAGGTTAGGGCTCGGTAAGGGATAGAGTTAGGGTTAGTGTTAGGGTTAGGTTAGGGCTGGGTAAGGGAGAGGGTTAGTGTTAGGGTTAGGGTTAGGGTTAGGTTAGAGCTGGGTAAGAGATTGGGTTAGGGTTAGGGTTAGGGTTAGGGGTTAGGGTTAGGGTTTGGGTTAGGGTTAGGTGTTAGGGTTAGGGTTAGGGTTAGGGTTAGGGACTTAGGGTCAGGGTTAGGGTTAGGGTTATATCACTTTTCAGTTTTCCTGTTGTAATAATTGAACGGGCGACACGTATGTGATTTAGTTTACAAAGTTGTGCTTTGCGTTTCGGTTCTTTCCATGGAAACTTGTTCCTGTGCTGTACAGTGCGTTATATCACTTTTAAGTTTTCCTGTTAGAATAATTGAACAGGGGACACGTATGTGAATTAGTTTACAAAGTTGTGCTTTGCTTTTCTGTTCTTTCGATGGAAACTTGTTTCTGTGCTGTACATTGCCAGATAACACTTTTCGGTTTTCCTGTATTCTTAAATGAGAGATTGATACACATGTGATTCAGTTTACAATGTAGTGCTTTTCATTTAAGTTCTTTCGTTGGAAACTTGTTCCTGTTAGGAATAATTTAGGGTTAGGGTTAGGGTTAGGGTTAGGTTAGGGCTCGGTAAGGGATAGGGTTAGGGTTAGGGTTACGGTTAGGGTTAGGGGTTAGGGTTAGGGTTAGGGACTTAGGGTTAGTGTTAGGGTTAGGGTTATATCACTTTTCAGTTTTCCTGTTATTAGAATTGAACAGGCGACACATATGTGAATTAGTTTACAAAGTTGTGCTTTGCGTTTCTGTTCTTTCAATGGAAACTTGTTTCTGTGCCGTACAGTGCGAGATAACACTTTTCAGTTTTCCTGTATTCCTAATTGAGCGAGCGACACACAGGTGAGTCCGTTTAAAAGTAGTGCTTTGCTTTTCTCTTCTTTCGTTGGAAACTTGTTCTTATGCTGTACAGTGAGATATATCACTTTTCAGTTTTCCTGTATTCCTAAAGGAGCGAGTGACACACATGTGATTTAGTTTACAAATTAGTGATTTTCTTTTTTGTTCTTTCATTTGAAACTTGTTCTTGTGCTGTACAATATGATATATCACTTTTCAGTTTTCCTGTTATAATAATTGAACAGGCGACAAGTATGTGAATTAGTTTACAAAGTTGTGCTTTGTCTTTCTGTTCTTTCGATGGAAACTTGTTCCTGTGTTGTACAGTGCCAGATAACACTTTTCGGTTTTCCTGTATTCTTAATTGAGCGAGTGAAAGACATGTGATTCAGTTTACAAAGTAGTTCTTTTCATTAACGTTCTTTCGTTGGAAACTTGTTCCTGTTAGGAACAAGTTAGGGTTAGGGGTAGGGGTAGGGTTAGGGTTAGGGTTAGGTTAGGGCTCGGTAAGGGATAGGGTTAGGGTTAGGGTTAGGGTTAGGGTTAGGATAGGGCTGGGTAAGGGATAGTGTTAGGGTTAGGGTTAGGGTTAGGGTTAGGTGTTAGGGTTAGGGTTAGGGTTAGGGTTAGGGACTTAGGATTAGGGTTAGGGTTAGGGTTATATCACTTTTCAGTTTTCCTTTTATAATAATTGAACAGGCGACACATATGTGAATTAGTTTACAAAGTTGTGCTTTGCGTTTCTGTTCTTTCAATGGAAACTTATTTCTGTGCCGTACAGTGCGAGATAACACTTTTCAGTTTTCATGTATTCCTAATTGAGTGAGCGACACACAGATGATTCCGTTTAAAAGTAGTGCTTTGCTTTTCTGTTCTTTCATTTGAAACTTGTTTCTGTGCTGTACAGTGTGATATATCAGTTTTCAGTTTTCCTGTTGTAATAATTGAATGGGCGATACGTATGTGAATTAGTTTACAAAGTTGTGCTTTGCTTCTCTGTTCTTTCTATGGAAACTTGTTTCTGTGCCGTACAGTGCCAGATAACACTTTTCGGTTTTCCTGTATTCTTAATTGATCGAATGACACACATGTGATTCAGTTTACAAAGTAGTGCTTTTCATTTACGTTCTTTCGTTGGAAACTTGTTCCTGTTAGGAACAAATTAGGGTTAGGGTTCTGGTTAGGGTTAGGGTTATGGGTAGGGTTAGGGTTAGGTAAGGGCTCGGTAAGGGATAGGGTTAGGGTTAGGGTTAGGTTAGGGTTGGGAAAGGGATAGGGTTAGGGTTAGGGTTAGGGTTAGGTGTTAGGGTTAGGGTTAGGGTTAGGGTTATATCACTTTTCAGTTTTCCTGTTATAATAATTGAACAGGCGACACATATGTGAATTAGTTTACAAAGTTGTGCTTTGCCTTTCTGTTCTTTCAATGGAAACTTGTTTCTGTGCCGTACAGTGCCAGATAACACTTTTCAGTTTTCCTGTATTCCTAATTGAGCGAGCGACACACAGGTGATTCCCTTTAAAGGTAGTGCTTTGCTTTTCTGTTCTTTCATTTGAAACTTGTTCCTGTGCTGTACAGTGTGATATATCAGTTTTCAGTTTTCTTGTAGCAATAATTGAACAGGCGACACGTATGTGAATTAGTTTTCAAAGTTGTGCTTTGCGTTTCTGTTCTTTCGATGGAAACTTGTTTCTGTGCCGTACAGTGCAAGATAACACTTTTCGGTTTTCCTGTATTCTTAATTGAGCGAGTGACACACATGTGATTCAGTTTACAAAGTAGTGCTTTTCATTTACGTTCTTTCGTTGGAAACTTGTTCCTGTTAGGAAACTTGTTCCTGTTAGGAACAAGTTACGGTTAGGGTTAGGGTTAGGGTTAGGGTTAGGTTAGGGCTCGGTAAGGGATAGGGTTACGGTTAGGGTTAGGGTTAGGGTTAGGTTAGGACAGGGTAAGGGATAGGGTTAGGGTTAGTGTTAGGGTTCGGGTTAGGGTTAGGTGTTAGGGTTAGGGTTAGGGTTAGGGTTAGGGACTAAGGGTTAGGGTAAGGGTTATATCACTTTTCAGTTTTCCTGTTATAATAATTGAACAGGCGACACATATGTGAATTAGTTTCGAAAGTTGTGCTTTGCGTTTCTGTTCTGTCAATGGACACTTGTTTCTCTGCTGTACAGTGCGAGATAAAACTTTTCGGTTTTCCTTTATTCCTAATTGTGCGAGCGACACAAATGTGATTTAGTGTACAAAGTAGTGCTTTGGATTTCTGTTCTTCGGTTGGAAACTTGTTTCTGTGATGTACAGTGTGATATATCAGTTTTCAGTTTTCCTGTTGTAATAATTGAACGGGCGACACGTATGTGATTTAGTTTACAAAGTTGTTTTTTGCTTTTCTGTTCTTTCGATGGAAACTTGTTTCTGTGCCGTACCGTGCAAGATAACACTTTTCGGTTTTCCTGTATTCTTAATTGAGCGAGTGACACACATGTGATTCAGTTTACAAAGTAGTGCTTTTCATTTACGTTCTTTCATTGGAAACTTGTTCCTGTTAGGAACAAGTTAAGGTTAGGTTTAGGGTTAGGGTTAGGGTTAGGGTTAGGTTAGGGCTCAGTAAGGGATAGGGTTAGGGTTAGGGTTAGGGTTAGGTTAGGGCTGGGTAAGGGAGAGGGTTAGTGTTAGGGTTAGGGTTAGGTTAGGGCTGGGTAAGAGATTGGGTTAGGGTTAGGGTTAGTGTTAGGGGTTAGGGTTAGGGTTTGGGTTAGGGTTAGGTGTTAGGGTTAGGGTTAGGGTTAGGGTTATGGTTAGGTTTAGGGTTAGGGACTTAGGGTTAGGGTTAGGGACTTAGGGTTAGGGTTAGGGTTATATCACTTTTCAGTTTTCCTGTTATAATAATTGAACAGGCGACACATATGTGAATTAATTTACAAAGTTGTGCTTTGCCTTTCTGTTCTTTCAATGGAAACTTGTTTCTGTGCCGTACAGTGCCAGATAACACTTTTCAGTTTTCCTGTATTCCTAATTGAGCGAGCGACATACAGGTGATTCCGTTTAAAGGTAGTGCTTTGCTTTTCTGTTCTTTCATTTGAAACTTGTTCCTGTGCTGTACAGTGTGATATATCACTTTTCAGTTTTCTTGTTGTAATAATTGAACAGGCGACACGTATGTGAATTAGTTTACAAAGTTGTGCTTTGCCTTTCTGTTCTTTCGATGGAAACTTGTTTCTGTGCTGTACAGTGCAAGATAACACTTTTAGGTTTTCCTTTATTCCTAATTGTGCGAGCGACACAAATGTGATTTAGTGTACAAAGTAGTGCTTTGGATTTCTGTTCTTCGGTTGGAAACTTGTTTCTGTGATGTACAGTGTGATATATCCGTTTTCAGTTTTCCTGTTGTAAAAATTGAACGGGCGACACGTATGTGATTTAGTTTACAAAGTTGTGCTTTGCTTTTCTGTTCTTTCGATGGAAACTTGTTTCTGTGCCGTACCGTGCAAGATAACACTTTTCAGTTTTCCTGTATTCTTAATTGACCGTGTGACACACATGTGATTCAGTTTACAAAGTAGTGCTTTTCATTTACGTTCTTTCGTTGGAAACTTGTTCCTGTTAGGAACAAGTTAAGGTTAGGGTTAGGGTTAGGGTTAGGGTTAGGGTTAGGTTAGGGCTCGGTAAGGGATAGGGTTAGGGTTAGGGTTAGGGTTAGGGTTAGGTTAGGGCTGGGTAAGGGAGAGGGTTAGTGTTAGGGTTAGGGTTATGGTTAGGTTAGGGCTGGGTAAGAGATTGGGTTAGGGTTAGGGTTAGGGGTTAGGGTTAGGGTTTGGGTTAGGGTTAGGTGTTAGGGTTAGGGTTAGGGTTAGGGTTAGGTTTAGGGTTAGGGACTTAGGGTTAGGGTTAGCGTTAGGGTTAGGGTTAGGGTTAGGGACTTAGGGTGAGGGTTAGGGTTAGAGTTAGAGTTATATCACTTTTCAGTTTTCCTGTTATAATAATTGAACAGGCGACACATATGTGAATTAGTTTACAAAGTTGTGCTTTGCGTTTCTGTTCTTTCAATGGAAACTTGTTTCCGTGCTGTACATTGCCAGATAACAATTTTCGGTTTTCCTGTATTCTTAAATGAGCGAGTGACACACATGTGATTCCGTTTACAAAGTAGTGCTTTTCATTTACGTTCTTTCGGTGGAAACTTGTTCCCGTTAGGAACAAGTTAGTCGTTAGGTTTAGGGTTATGTTAGGGCTCGGTAAGGGATAGTGTTAGAGTTAGGGTTAGGTTTAGTGTTAGGGTTAGGGTTAGGGTTATGTTAGGGCTGGGTAAGGGTTAGGGTTAGTGTTAGGGTTAGGGTTAGGGTTAGGGGTTAGGGTTAGGGTTAGGGTTAGGGTTAGGGACTTAGAGCTAGGGTTAGGGTTAGGGTTATATCACTTTTCAGTTTTCCTGTTATAATAATTGAACAGGCGACACGTATGTGAATTAGTTTACAAAGTTGTGCTTTGAGTTTCTGTTCTTTCGATGGAAACTTGTTCCTGTGCTGTACAGTGCGTTATATAACTTTTCAGTTTTCCTGTTATAATAATTGAACAGACGACACTTATGTGAATTAGTTTACAAAGTTGTGCTTTGAGTTTCTGTTCTTTCATTTGAAACTTTTTCCTGTGCTGTACAGTGTGATATATCACTTTTCAGTTTTCCTGTAGTAGTAATTGAACAGGCGACACGTATGTGAATTAGTTTACAAAGTTGTGCTTTGCGTTTCTCTTCTTTCGATGGAAACTTGTTCCTGTGCTGTACAGTGCGTTTTATCACTTTTCAGTTTTCCTGTCAGAATAATTGAACAGGGGACACGTATGTGAATTAGTTTACAAAGTTGTGCTTTGCATTTCTGTTCTTTCTATGGAAACTTGTTTCTGTGCCATACAGTGCGAGATAACACTTTTCGGTTTTCCTGTATTCCTAATTGTGCGAACGACACACATGTGATTTAGTGTACAAAGTAGTGTTTTGGATTTCTGTTCTTCGGTTGGAAACTTGTTTCTGTGCTGTACAGTGTGATATATCACTTTTCAGTTTTCCTGTTGTAATAATTGAAATGGCGACACGTATGTGATTTAGTTTACAAAGTTGTGCTTTGCTTTTCTGTTCTTTCGATGGAAACTTGTTTCTCTGCCGTACAGTGCCAGATAACACTTTTCCGTTTTCCTGTATTCTTAATTGAGCAAGTGACACACATGTGATTCAGTTTACAAAGTAGTGCTTTTCATTTACGTTCTTTCGTTGGAAACTTGTTCCTGTTAGGGTTAGGGTTAGGATTAGGGTTAGGGTTAGGGTTAGGGTTAGGGTTAGGTTAGGGCTCGGTAAGGGATAGGGTTAGGGTTAGGGTTAGGGTTAGGGTTAGGGTTAGGTTAGGGCTCGGTAAGGGATAGGGTTAGGGTTAGGGTTAGGGTTAGGTGTTAGGGTTAGGATTAGGGTTAGGGTTAGGGACTAAGGGTTAGTGTTAGGGTTATATCACTTTTCAGTTTTCCTGTTATAATAATTGAACAGGCGACACATATGTGAATTAGTTTACAAAGTTGAGCTTTGCCTTTCTGTTCTGTCAATGGAAACTTGTTTCTGTGCCATACAGTGCGAGATAACACTTTTCAGTTTTCCTGTAATCCTAATTCAGCGAGCGACACACAGGTGATTCCGTTTAAAGGTAGTGATTTGCTTTTCTGTTTTTTCATTTGAAACTTGTTCCTGTGCCATACAGTGCGAGATAACACTTTTCGGTTTTCCTGTATTCCTAATTGTGCGAGCGACACACATGTGATTTAGTGTACAAAGTAGTGCTTTGGATTTCTGTTCTTCGGTTGGAAACTTGTTTCTGTGCTGTACAGTGTGATATTCTTAAATGAGAGATTGACACACATGTGATTCAGTTTACAATGTAGTGCTTTTCATTTATGTTCTTTCGTTGGAAACTTGTTCCTGTTAGGAACAAGTTAGTGTTAGGGTTAGGGTTAGGGTTAGGGTTAGGTTAGGGATCGGTAAGGGATAGGGTTAGGGTTAGGATTAGGGTTAGGGTTAGGGTTAGGGTTAGGGTTAGGGTATGTGAATTAGTTTACAAAGTTGTGCTTTGCGTTTCTGTTCTTTCGATGGAAACTTGTTCCTGTGCTGTACAGTGCGTTTTATCACTTTTCAGTTTTCCTGTCAGAATAATTGAACAGGGGACACGTATGTGAATTAGTTTACAAAGTTGTGCTTTGCATTTCTGTTCTTTCTTTGGAAACTTGTTTCTGTGCCATACAGTGCGAGATAACACTTTTCGGTTTTCCTGTATTCCTAATTGTGCGAACGACACACATGTGATTTAGTGTACAAAGTAGTGTTTTGGATTTCTGTTCTTCGGTTGGAAACTTGTTTCTGTGCTGTACAGTGTGATATATCACTTTTCAGTTTTCCTGTTGTAATAATTGAAATGGCGACACGTATGTGATTTAGTTTACAAAGTTGTGCTTTGCTTTTCTGTTCTTTCGATGGAAACTTGTTTCTGTGCCGTACAGTGCCAGATAACACTTTTCCGTTTTCCTGTATTCTTAATTGAGCAAGTGACACACATGTGATTCAGTTTACAAAGTAGTGCTTTTCATTTACGTTCTTTCGTTGGAAACTTGTTCCTGTTAGGGTTAGGGTTAGGATTAGGGTTAGGGTTAGGGTTAGGGTTAGGGTTAGGTTAGGGCTCGGTAAGGGATAGGGTTAGGGTTAGTGTTAGGGTTAGGGTTAGGGTTAGGTGGTAGGGTTAGGGTTAGGGTTAGGGTTATATCACTTTTCAGTTTTCCTGTTATAATAATTGAACAGGCGACACATATGTGAATTAGTTTACAAAGTTGTGCTTTGCGTTTCTGTTCTTTCAATGGAAACTTGTTTCTGTGCCGTACAGTGCGAGATAACACTTTTCAGTTTTCCTGTATTCCTGATTGAGCGAGCGACACACAGGTGATTCCGTTTAAAAATAGTGCTTTGCTTTTCTGTTCTTTCTTTGAAAACTTGTTCTTGTGCTGTACAGTGAGATATATCACTTTTCAGTTTTCCTGTATTCCTAAAGGAGCGAGCGACACACAGGTGATTCCGTTTGAAGGTAGTGCTTTTCTTTTCTGTTCTTTCATTTGAAACTTGTTCCTGTGCTGTACAGTGTGATATATCAGTTCTCAGTTTTCCTGTTGTAATAATTGAACAGGCGACACGTATGTGATTTAGTTTACAAAGTTGTGCGTTGTGTTTCTGTTCTTTCGATGAAAACTTGTTCCTGTTCTGTACAGTGCGTTATATCACTTTTCAGTTTTCCTGTTAGAATAATTGAACAGGGGACACGTATGTGAATTAGTTTACAAAGTTGTGCTTTGCATTTCTGTTCTTTATTTGGAAACTTGTTCTGTGCTGTACAGTGAGATATATCACTTTTCGGTTTTCCTGTATTCCTAATGGAGCGAGCGACACACATGTGATTTAGTTTACAAATTAGTGATTTTCTTTTTTGTTCTTTCATTTGAAACTTGTTCCTGTGCTGTACAATTTGATATATCACTTTTCAGTTTTCCTGTTATAATAATTGAACAGGCTACACGTATGTGAATTAGTTTACAAAGTTGTGCTTTGCATTTCTGTTCTTTCTTTGGAAACTTGTTTCTGTGCCATAAAGTGCGAGATAACACTTTTCGGTTTTCCTGTATTCCTAATTGTGCGACCGACACACAAGTGATTTAGTGTACAAAGTAGTGCTTTGGATTTCTGTTCTTCGTTTGGAAACTTTTTTCTGTGCTGTACAGTGTGATATATCACTTTTCAGTTTTCCTGTTGTAATAATTGAACGGGCGACACGTATGTGATTTAGTTTACAAAGTTGTGCTTTGCTTTTCTGTTCTTTCTTTGGAAACTTGTTCTTGTGCTGTACAGTGAGATATATCACTTTTCAGTTTTCCTGTATTCCTAATGGAGCGAGTGACACACATGTGATTTAGTTTACAAATTAGTGATTTTCTTTTTTGTTCTTTCATTTGAAACTTGTTCCTGTGCTGTACAATATGATATATCACTTTTCAGTTTTCCTGTTATAATAATTGAACAGGCGACACGTATGTTAATTAGTTTACAAAGTTGTGCTTTGAGTTTCTGTTCTTTCGATGGAAACTTGTTCCTGTGCTGTGCAGTGTGTTATATCACTTTTAAGTTTTCCTGTTATAATTATTGAACAGGGGACACGTATGTGAATTACTTTACAAAGTTGTGCTGTGCATTTCTGTTCTTTCTTTGGAAACTTGTTTCTGTACCATACAGTGAGAAATAAAACTTTTCGGTTTTCCTGTATTCCTAATTGTGCGAGCGACACAAATGTGATTTAGTGTACAAAGTAGTGCTTTGGATTTCTGTTCTTCGGTTGGAAACTTGTTTCTGTGCTGTACAGTGTGATATATCACTTTTCAGTTTTCCTGTTGTAATAATTGAACGGGCGACACGTATGTGATTTAGTTTACAAAGTTGTGCTTTGCTTTTCTGTTCTTTCGATGGAAACTTGTTTCTGTGCCATACAGTGCCAGATAACATTTTCGGTTCTCCTATATTCTTATTTCAGCGATAGACACACATGTGATTCAGTTTACAAAGTAGTGCTTTTCATTTACGTTCTTTCATTGGAAACTTGTTCCTGTTAGGAACAAGTTAGGGTTAGGGTTAGGATTAGGGTTAGGGTTAGGGTTAGGGTTAGGTTAGGGCTCGGTAAGGGATAGGGTTAGGGTTAGGGTTAGGTTTAGGTGTTAGGGTTAGGGTTAGGGACTTAGGGTTAGGGTTAGGGTTAGGGTTAGGTTAGGGCTCGGTAAGCGATAGTGTTAGGGTTAGGGTTAGGGTTAGGGTTAGGTTTAGGGTTAGGTTAGGGCTGGGTTAGGGATAGGGTTAGGGTTAGGGTTAGGGTTAGGTTAGGGCTCGGTAAGGGATAGTGTTAGGGTTAGGGTTAGGGTTAGGGTTAGGGTTAGGTTAGGGCTGGGTAAGGGATAGGGTTAGGGTTAGGGTTAGGGTTAGGGTTAGGTGTTAGGGTTAGGGTTAGGGTTAGGGTTAGGGACTTAGGGTTAGGGTTAGGGTTAGGGTTATATCACTTTTCAGTTTTCCTGTTATAATAATTGAACAGGGGACACTTATGTGAATTAGTTTACAAAGTTGTGCTTTGTGTTTCTGTTCTTTCAATGGAAACATATTTCTGTGCCGTACAGTGCGAGATAACACTTTTCAGTTTTCATGTAATCCTAATTGAGCGAGCGACACACAGGTGATTCCGTTTAAAAGTAGTGCTTTGCTTTTCTGTTCTTTCTTTTGAAACTTGTTCCTGTGCCGTACAGTGTGATATATCACTTTTCAGTTTTCCTGTTGTGATAATTGAACAGGCAACACGTATTTGAATTAGTGTACAAAGTTGTGCTTTGCGTTTCTGTTCTTTCGATGGAAACTTTTTCCTGTGCTGTACAGTGCGTTATATCACTTTTCAGTTTTCCTGTTTTAATAATTGAACTGGGGACACGTATGTGAATTAGTTTGCAAAGTTGTGCTTTGCCTTTCTGTTCTTTCAATGGAAACTTGTTTCTGTGCCATACAGTGCGAGATAACACTTTTCAGTTTTCCTGTATTCCTAATTGAGCGAGCGACACACAGGTGATTCCGTTTAAAGGTAGTTCTTTGCTTTTCTGTTCTTTCATTTGAAACTTGTTCCTGTGCTGTACAGTGTGATATATCAGTTTTCAGTTTTCCTGTTGTAATAATTGAACAGGCTACACGTATGTTATTTAGTTTACAAAGTTGTGCTTTGCATTTCTGTTCTTTCGATGGAAACTTGTTCCTGTGCTGTACAGTGCGATATATCACTTTTCAGTTTTCCTGTTAGAATAATTGAACAGGGGACACGTATGTGAATTAGTTTACAAAGATGTGCTTTGCATTTCTGTTCTTTCTTTGGAAACTTGTTTCTGTGCCATACAGTGCTAGATAACACTTTTCGGTTTTCCTGTATTCCTAATTGTGCGAGTGACACACATGTGATTTAGTGTACAAAGTAGTGCTTTGGATTTCTGTTCTATCGATGGAAACTTGTTTCTGTGCTGTACATTGCCAGATAACACTTTTCGGTTTTCCTGTATTCTTAAATGAGTGAGTGACACACATGTGATTCAGTTTACAAAGTAGTGCTTTTCATTTACGTTCTTTCCTTGGAAACTTGTTCCTGTTAGGAACAAGTTAGGGTTAGGGTTAGGGTTAGGGTTAGGGTTAGGGTTAGGGTTAAGGTTAGGGTTAGTTTAGGGCTCGGTAAGGGGTAGGGTTAGGGTTAGGGTTAGTGTTAGTGTTAGGGTTATGGTTAGGGTTAGGTTCGTGCTGGGTAAGGGATAGGGTTAGTGTTAGGGTTAGTGTTAGGGTTAGGGTTAGGGTTAGGGTTAAGGTTAGGGGTTAGGGTTAGGGTTAGGTTTAGGTTTAGGGTTAGGGTTAGGGACTTAGGGTTAGGGTTAGGGTTAGGGTTATATCTCTTTTCAGTTTTCCTGTTATAATTATTGAACAGGCGACACATATGTGAATTAGTTTACAAAGTTGTGCTTTGCGTTTCTGTTCTTCCAATGGAAACTTGTTTCTGTGCCGTACAGTGCGAGATAACACTTTTCAGTTTTCATGTATTCCTAATTGAGCGAGCATCACACAGGTGATTTCGTTGAAAAGTAGTGCTGTGCTTTTCTGTTCTTTCATTTGAAACTTGTTCCTGTGCTGTACAGTGTGATATATCAGTTTTCAGTTTTCCTGTTATAATAATTGAACAGGCGACACATATGTGAATTAGTTTACAAAGTTGTGCTTTGCGTTTCTGTTCTTTCGATGGAAACTTGTTCCTGTGCTGTGCAGTGCGTTATATCACTTTTAAGTTTTCCTGTTATAATAATTGAACAGGGGACACGTATGTGAATTAGTTTTCAAAGTTGTGCTTTGCATTTCTTTTCTTTCTTTGGAAACTTGTTTCTGTGCCATACAGTGTGAGATAAAACTTTTCGGTTTTACTGTATTCCTAATTGTGCCAGCGACACAAATGTGATTTAGTGTACAAAGTAGTGCTTTGGATTTCTGTTCTTCGATTGGAAACTTGTTTCTGTGCTGTACAGTGTGATATATCACTTTTCAGTTTTCCTGTTGTAATAATTGAACGGGCGACACGTATGTGATTTAGTTTACAAAGTTGTGCTTTGCTTTTCTGTTCTTTCGATGGAAACTTGTTTCTGTGCCGTACAGTGCCAGATAACACTTTTCGGTTCTCATGTATTCTTAATTCAGCGATAGACACACATGTGATTCAGTTTACAAAGTAGTGCTTTTCATTTAGGGTTAGGATTAGGTTAGGGCTCGGTAAGGGATAGGGTTAGGGTTAGGGTTAGGGTTAGGGTTAGTTTAGGGCTGGGAAAGGGATAGGGTTAGGGTTAGGTTTAGGGTTAGGGTTAGGTGTTAGAGTTATGGTTAGGGTTAGGGACTTAGGGTTAGGGTTAGGGTTAGGGTTAGGGTTAGGGTTAGGGTTAGGTTAGGGCTCGGTAAGGGATAGTGTTAGGGTTAGGGTTAGGGTTAGGGTTAGGTTAGGGCTGGGTAAGGGATAGGGTTAGGGTTAGGGTTAGGGTTAGGGTTAGGTGTTAGGGTTAGGGTTAGGGTTAGGGTTAGGGAATTAGGGTTAGGGTTAGGGTTAGGGTTATATCACTTTTCAGTTTTCCTGTTATAATAATTGAACAGGGGACACTTATGTGAATTAGTTTACAAAGTTGTGCTTTGTGTTTCTGTTCTTTCAATGGAAACAAATTTCTGTGCCGTACAGTGCGAGATAACACTTTTCAGTTTTCATGTATTCCTAATTGAGCGAGCTACACACAGGTGATTCCGTTTAAAAGTAGTGCTTTGCTTTTCTGTTCTTTCATTTGAAACTTGTTCCTGTGCCGTACAGTGTGATATATCACTTTTCAGTTTTCCTGTTGTGATAATTGAACAAGCAACACGTATTTGAATTAGTTTACAAAGTTGTGCTTTGCGTTTCTGTTCTTTCGATGGAAACTTGTTCCTGTGCTGTACAGTGCGTTATATCACTTTTCAGTTTTCCTGTTTTAATAATTGAACTGGGGACACGTATGTGAATTAGTTTACAAAGTTGTGCTTTGCCTTTCTGTTCTTTCAATGGAAACTTGTTTCTGTGCCATACAGTGCGAGATAACACTTTTCAGTTTTCCTGTATTCCTAATTGAGCGAGCGACACACAGGTGATTCCGTTTAAAGGTAGTTCTTTGCTTTTCTGTTCTTTCATTTGAAACTTGTTCCTGTGCTGTACAGTGTGATATATCAGTTTTCAGTTTTCCTGTTGTAATAATTGAACAGGCTACACGTATGTTATTTAGTTTACAAAGTTGTGCTTTGCATTTCTGTTCTTTCGATGGAAACTTGTTCCTGTGCTGTACAGTGCGATATATCACTTTTCAGTTTTCCTTTTAGAATAATTGAACAGGGGACATGTATGTGAATTAGTTTACAAAGCTGTGCTTTGCATTTCTGTTCTTTCTTTGGAAACTTGTTTCTGTGCCATACAGTGCTAGATAACACTTTTCGGTTTTCCTGTATTCCTAATTGTGCGAGTGACACACATGTGATTTAGTGTACAAAGTAGTGCTTTGGATTTCTGTTCTATCGATGGAAACTTGTTTCTGTGCTGTACATTGCCAGATAACACTTTTCGGTTTTCCTGTATTCTTAAATGAGTGAGTGACACACATGTGATTCAGTTTACAAAGTAGTGCTTTTCATTTACGTTCTTTCCTTGGAAACTTGTTCCTGTTAGGAACAAGTTAGGGTTAGGGTTAGGGTTAGGGTTAGGGTTAGGGTTAGGGTTAGTTTAGGGCTCAGTAAGGGATAGGGTTAGGGTTAGGGTTAGGGTTAGTGTTAGTGTTAGGGTTATGGTTAGGGTTAGGTTCGGGCTGGGTAAGGGATAGGGTTAGTGTTAGGGTTAGTGTTAGGGTTAGGGTTAGGGTTAGGGTTAGGGTTAGGGGTTAGGGTTAGGGTTAGGGTTAGGTTTAGGGTTAGGGTTAGGGACTTAGGGTTAGGGTTAGGGTTATATCTCTTTTCAGTTTTCCTGTTATAATTATTGAACAGGCGACACATATGTGAATTAGTTTACAAAGTTGTGCTTTGCGTTTCTGTTCTTCGAATGGAAACTAGTTTTTGTGCCGTACAGTGCGAGATAACACTTTTCAGTTTTCATGTATTCCTAATTGAGCGAGCATCACACAGGTGATTTCGTTGAAAAGTAGTGCTTTGCTTTTCTGTTCTTTCATTTGAAACTTGTTCCTGTGCTGTACAGTGTAATATATCAGTTTTCAGTTTTCCTGTTATAATAATTGAACAGGCGACACATATGTGAATTAGTTTACAAAGTTGTGCTTTGCGTTTCTGTTCTTTCGATGGAAACTTGTTCCTGTGCTGTGCAGTGCGTTATATCACTTTTAAGTTTTCCTGTTATAATAATTGAACAGGGGACACGTATGTGAATTAGTTTTCAAAGTTGTGCTTTGCATTTCTGTTCTTTCTTTGGAAACTTTTTTCTGTGCCATACAGTGCGAGATAACACTTTTCGGTTTTCCTGTGTTCCTAATTGTGCGAGCGACACACATGTGATTTAGTGTACAAAGTAGTGCTTTGGATTTCTGTTCTTCGGTTGGAAACTTGTTTCTGTGCTGTACAGTGTGATATATCACTTTTCAGTTTTCCTGTTGTAATAATTGAACGGGCGACACGTATGTGATTTACTTTACAAAGTTGTGCTTTGCTTTTCTGTTCTTTCGATGGAAACTTGTTTCTGTGCCATACAGTGCCAGATAACACTTTTCGGTTCTCCTGTATTCTTAATTCAGCGATAGACACACATGTGATTCAGTTTAAAAAGTAGTGCTTTTCATTTACGTTCTTTCGTTGGAAACTTGTTCCTGTTAGGAACAAGTTAGGGTTAGGGTTAGGATTAGGGTTAGGGTTAGGGTTAGGGTTAGGGTTAGGGTTAGGTTAGGGCTCGGTAAGGGATAGGGTTAGGGTTAGGGTTAGGGTTAGGGTCAGGTTAGGGCTGGGAAAGGGATAGGGTTAGGGTTAGGTTTAGGGTTAGGGTTAGGGTTAGGTTTAGGTGTTAGGGTTAGTGTTAGGGTTAGGTTTAGGGACTTAGGGTTAGGGTTAGGTTAGGGTTAGGGTTAGGGTTAGGGTTAGGTTAGGGCTCGGTAAGGGATAGTGTTAGGGTTAGGGTTAGGGTTAGGTTTAGGGTTAGGTTAGGGCTGGGTAAGGGATAGGGTTAGGGTTAGGGTTAGGGTTAGGGTTAGGGTTAGGGTTAGGTGTTAGGGTTAGGGTTAGGGTTAGGGTTAGGGACTTAGGGTTAGGGTTAGGGTTAGGGTTATATCACTTTTCAGTTTTCCTGTTATAATAAATGAACAGGCGACACATATGTGAATTAGTTTACAAAGTTGTGCTTTGCGTTTCTGTTCTTTCAATGGAAACATATTTCTGTGCCGTACAGATAACACTTTTCAGTTTTCATGTATTCCTAATTGAGCGAGCGACACACAGGTGATTCTGTTTAAAAGTAGTGCTTTGCTTTTCTGTTCTTTCATTTGAAACTTGTTCCTGTGCCATACAGTGTGATATATCACTTCTCAGTTTTCCTGTTGTGATAATTGAACAGGCGACACGTATTTGAATTAGTTTACAAAGTTGTGCTTTGCGTTTCTGTTCTTTCGATGGAAACTTGTTCCTGTGCTGTACAGTGCGTTATATCACTTTTCAGTTTTCCTGTTTTAATAATTGAACTGGGGACACGTATGTGAATTAGTTTACAAAGTTGTGCTTTGCCTTTCTGTTCTTTCAATGGAAACTTGTTTCTGTGCCATACAGTGCGAGATAACACTTTTCAGTTTTCCTGTATTCCTAATTGAGCGAGCGACACACAGGTGATTCCGTTTAAAGGTAGTTGTTTGCTTTTCTGTTCTTTCATTTGAAACTTGTTCCTGTGCTGTACAGTGTGATATATCAGTTTTCAGTTTTCCTGTTGTAATAATTGAACAGGCTACACGTATGTTATTTAGTTTACAAAGTTGTGCTTTGCATTTCTGTTCTTTCGATGGAAACTTGTTCCTGTGCTGTACAGTGCGATATATCACTTTTCAGTTTTCCTGTTAGAATAATTGAACAGGGGACACGTATGTGAATTAGTTTACAAAGTTGTGCTTTGCATTTCTGTTCTTTCTTTGGAAACTTGTTTCTGTGCCATACAGTGCTAGATAACACTTTTCGGTTTTCCTGTATTCCTAATTGTGCAAGTGACACACATGTGATTTAGTGTACAAAGTAGTGCTTTGGATTTCTGTTCTATCGATGGAAACTTGTTTCTGTGCTGTACATTGCCAGATAACACTTTTCGGTTTTCCTGTATTCTTAAATGAGTGAGTGACACACATGTGATTCAGTTTACAAAGTAGTGCTTTTCATTTACGTTCTTTCCTTGGAAACTTGTTCCTTTTAGGAACAAGTTAGGGTTAGGGTTAGGGTTAGGGTTAGGGTTAGTTTAGGGCTCGGTAAGGGATAGGGTTAGGGTTAGGGTTAGGGTTAGTGTTAGTGTTAGGGTTATGGTTAGGGTTATGTTCGGGCTGGGTAAGGGATAGGGTTAATGTTAGGGTTAGTGTTAGGGTTAGGGTTAGGGTTAGGGGTTAGGGTTAGGGTTAGGGTTAGGTTTAGGGTTAGGGTTAGGGACTTAGGGTTAGGGTTAGGGTTAGGGTTATATCTCTTTTCAGTTTTCCTGTTATAATTATTGAACAGGCGACACATATGTGAATTAGTTTACAAAGTTGTGCTTTGCGTTTCTGTTCTTCCAATGGAAACTTGTTTCTGTGCCGTACAGTGCGAGATAACACATTTCAGTTTTCATGTATTCCTAATTAAGCGAGCATCACACAGGTGATTTCGTTGAAAAGTAGTGCTTTGCTTTTCTGTTCTTTCATTTGAAACTTGTTCCTGTGCTGTACAGTGTGATATACCAGTTTTCAGTTTTCCTGTTATAATAATTGAACAGGCGACACATATGTGAATTAGTTTACAAAGTTGTGCTTTGCGTTTCTGTTCTTTCGATGGAAACTTGTTCCTGTGCTGTGCAGTGCGTTATATCACTTTTAAGTTTTCCTGTTATAGTAATTGAACAGGGGACACGTATGTGAATTAGTTTTCAAAGTTGTGCTTTGCATTTCTGTTCTTTCTTTGGAAACTTTTTTCTGTGCCATACAGTGCAAGATAACACTTTTCGGTTTTCCTGTGTTCCTAATTGTGCGAGCAACACACATGTGATTTAGTGTACAAAGTAGTGCTTTGGATTTCTGTTCTTCGGTTGGAAACTTGTTTCTGTGCTGTACAGTGTGATATATCACTTTTCAGTTTTCCTGTTGTAATAATTGAACGGGCGACACGTATGTGATTTAGTTTACAAAGTTGTGCTTTGCTTTTCAGTTCTTTCGATGGAAACTTGTTTCTGTGCCATACAGTGCCAGATAACACTTTTCGGTTCTCCTGTATTCTTAATTCAGCGATAGACACACATGTGATTCAGTTTACAAAGTAGTGCTTTTCATTTACGTTCTTTCGTTGGAAACTTGTTCCTGTTAGGAACAAGTTAGGGGTAGGGTTAGGATTAGGGTTAGGGTTAGGGTTAGGGTTAGGGTTAGGGTTAGGTTAGGGCTCGGTAAGGGATAGGGTTAGGGTTAGGGTTAGGGTTAGGGTTAGGTTAGGGCTGGGAAAGGGATAGGGTTAGGGTTAGGTTTAGGGTTAGGGTTAGGGTTAGGTTTAGGTGTTAGGGTTAGTGTTAGGGTTAGGGTTAGGGACTTAGGGTTAGGGTTAGGGTTAGGGTTAGGGTTAGGTTAGGGCTCGGTAAGGGATAGTGTTAGGGTTAGGGTTAGGGTTAGGGTTAGGTTAGGGCTGGGTAAGGGATAGGGTTAGTGTTAGGGTTAGGGTTAGGGTTAGGTGTTAGGGTTAGGGTTAGGGTTAGGGTTAGGGTTAGGGACTTAGGGTTAGGGTTAGGATTAGGGTTATATCACTTTTCAGTTTTCCTGTTATAATAAATGAACAGGCGACACATATGTGAATTAGTTTACAAAGTTGTGCTTTGCGTTTCTGTTTTTTCAATGGAAACATATTTCTGTGCCGTACAGATAACACTTTTCAGTTTTCATGTATTCCTAATTGAGCGAGCGACACACAGGTGATTCTGTTTAAAAGTAGTGCTTTGCTTTTCTGTTCTTTCATTTGAAACTTGTTCCTGTGCCATACAGTGTGATATATCACTTCTCAGTTTTCCTGTTGTGATAATTGAACAGGCGACACGTATTTGAATTAGTTTACAAAGTTGTGCTTTGCGTTTCTGTTCTTTCGATGGAAACTTGTTCCTGTGCTGTACAGTGCGTTATATCACTTTTCAGTTTTCCTGTTTTAATAATTGAACTGGGCACACGTATGTGAATTAGTTTACAAAGTTGTGCTTTGCATTTCTGTTCTTTCTTTGGAAACTTGTTTCTGTGCCATACAGTGCGAGATAACACTTTTCGGTTTTCCTGTATTCCTAATTGTGCGAGCGACACACATGGGATTTAGTGTACAAAGTAGTGCTTTGGATTTCTGTTCTTCGGTTGGAAACTTGTTTCTGTGCTTTACAGTGTGATATATCACTTTTCAGTTTTCCTGTTGTAATAATTGAACGGGCGACACGTATGTGATTTAGTTTACAAAGTTGTGCTTTGCTTTTCTGTTCTTTCGATGGAAACTTGTTTCTGTGCCGTACAGTGCCAGATAACACTTTTCGGTTTTCCAGTATTCTTAATTGAGCAAGTGACACACATGTGATTCAGTTTACAAAGTAGTGCTTTTCATTTACGTTCTTTCGTTGGAAACTTGTTCCTGTTAGGAATAAGTTAGGGTTAGGGTCAGGGTTAGGGTTAGGGTTAGGGTTAGGTTAGGGCTTGGTAAGGGATAGGGTTAGGGTTAGTGTTAGGGGTAGTGTTTGGGTTAGGTTAGGGCTCGGTAAGGGATAGGGTTAGTCTTAGGGTTAGGGTTAGGGTTTGGGTTAGGTTAGGGCTGGGTAAGGGATAGGGTTAGGGTTAGGGTTAGGGTTAGGATTAGGGTTAGGTGTTAGGGTTAGTGTTAGGGTTAGGGTTAGGGACTAAGGGTTAGGGTTAGGGTTATATTACTTTTCAGTTTTCCTGTTATAATAATTGAACAGGCGTCATATATGTGAATTAGTTTACAAAGTTGTGCTTTGCCTTTCTGTTCTTTCAATGGAAACTTGTTTCTGTGCCATACAGTGCGAGATAACACTTTTCAGTTTTCCTGTATTCCTAATTGAGCGAGCGACACACAGGTGATTCCATTTAAAGGTAGTTCTTTGCTTTTCTGTTCTTTCATTTGAAACTTGTTCCTGTGCTGTACAGTGTGATATATCAGTTTTCAGTTTTCCTGTTGTAATAATTGAACAGGGGACACGTATGTGATTTAGTTTACAAAGTTGTGCTTTGCTTTTCTGTTCTTTCGATGGAAACTTGTTTCTGTGCCATACAGTGCCAGATAACATTTTTCGGTTCTCCTGTATTCTTAATTCAGCGATAGACACACATGTGATTCAGTTTACAAAGTAGTGCTTTTCATTTACGTTCTTTCGTGGGAAACTTGTTCCTGTTAGGAACAAGTTCGGGTTAGGGTTAGGATTAGGGTTAGGGTTAGGGTTAGGGTTAGGGTTAGGTTAGGGCTCGGTAAGGGATATGGTTAGGGTTAGGGTTAGGGTTAGGGTTAGGTTAGGGCTGGGAAAGGGATAGGGTTAGGGTTAGGTTTAGGGTTAGGGTTAGGGTTAGGTTTAGGTGTTAGGGTTAGTGTTAGGGTTAGGGTTAGGGACTTAGGGTTAGGGTTAGGGTTAGGGTTAGGGTTAGGGTTAGGTTAGGGCTCGGTAAGGGATAGTTTTAGGGTTAGGGTTAGGGTTAGGTTAGGGCTGGGTAAGGGATAGGGTTAGGGTTAGGGTTAGGGTTAGGGTTAGGATTAGGGTTAGGTGTTAGGGTTAGGGTTAGGGTTAGGGTTAGGGACTAAGGGTTAGGGTTAGGGTTATATTACTTTTCAGTTTTCCTGTTATAATAATTGAACAGGCGACACATATGTGAATTAGTTTACAAAGTTGTGCTTTGCCTTTCTGTTCTTTCAATGGAAACTTGTTTCTGTGCCATACAGTGCGAGATAACACTTTTCAGTTTTCCTGTATTCCTAATTGAGCGAGCGACACACAGGTGATTCCATTTAAAGGTAGTTCTTTGCTTTTCTGTTCTTTCATTTGAAACTTGTTCCTGTGCTGTACAGTGTGATATATCAGTTTTCAGTTTTCCTGTTGTAATAATTGAACAGGCGACACGTATGTGATTTAGTTTACAAAGTTGTGCTTTGCTTTTCTGTTCTTTCGATGGAAACTTGTTCCTGTGCTGTACAGTGCGATATATCACTTTTCAGTTTTCCTGTTAGAATAATTGAACAGGGGACACGTATGTGAATTAGTTTACAAAGTTGTGCTTTGCATTTCTGTTCTTTCTTTGGAAACTTGTTTCTGTGCCATACAGTGCGAGATAACACTTTTCGGTTTTCCTGTATTCCTAATTGTGCGAGCGACACACATGGGATTTAGTGTACAAAGTAGTGCTTTGGATTTCTGTTCTTCGGTTGGAAACTTGTTTCTGTGCTTTACAGTGTGATATATCACTTTTCAGTTTTCCTGTTGTAATAATTGAACGGGCGACACGTATGTGATTTAGTTTACAATGTTGTGCTTTGCTTTTCTGTTCTTTCGATGGAAACTTGTTTCTGTGCCGTACAGTGCCAGATAACACTTTTCGGTTTTCCAGTATTCTTAATTGAGCAAGTGACACACATGTGATTCAGTTTACAAAGTAGTGCTTTTCATTTACGTTCTTTCGTTGGAAACTTGGAACATGTTAGGGTTAGGGTTGGGGTTAGGGTTAGGGTTAGGGTTAGGGTTAGGGTTAGGTTAGGGCTCGGTAAGGGATAGGGTTAGTGTTAGGGTTAGGGATAGGGTTTGGGTTAGGTTAGGGCTGGGTAAGGGATAGGGTTAGGGTTAGGGTTAGGGTTAGGATTAGGGTTAGGTGTTAGGGTTAGGGTTAGGGTTAGGGTTAGGGACTAAGGGTTAGGGTTAGGGTTATATTACTTTTCAGTTTTCCTGTTATAATAATTGAACAGGCGACACATATGTGAATTAGTTTACAAAGTTGTGCTTTGCCTTTCTGTTCTTTCAATGGAAACTTGTTTCTGTGCCATACAGTGCGAGATAACACTTTTCAGTTTTCCTGTATTCCTAATTGAGCGAGCGACACACAGGTGATTCCATTTAAAGGTAGTTCTTTGCTTTTCTGTTCTTTCATTTGAAACTTGTTCCTGTGCTGTACAGTGTGATATATCAGTTTTCAGTTTTCCTGTTGTAATAATTGAACAGGCGACACGTATGTGATTTAGTTTACAAAGTTGTGCTTTGCTTTTCTGTTCTTTCGATGGAAACTTGTTTCTGTGCCATACAGTGCCAGATAACACTTTTCGGTTCTCCTGTATTCTTAATTCAGCGATAGACACACATGTGATTCAGTTTACAAAGTAGTGCTTTTCATTTACGTTCTTTCGTGGGAAACTTGTTCCTGTTAGGAACAAGTTCGGGTTAGGGTTAGGATTAGGGTTAGGGTTAGGGTTAGGGTTAGGGTTAGGTTAGGGCTCGGTAAGGGATATGGTTAGGGTTAGGGTTAGGGTTAGGGTTAGGTTAGGGCTGGGAAAGGGATAGGGTTAGGGTTAGGTTTAGGTTTAGGGTTAGGGTTAGGTTTAGGTGTTAGGGTTAGTGTTAGGGTTAGGGTTAGGGACTTAGGGTTAGGGTTAGGGTTAGGGTTAGGGTTAGGTTAGGGCTCGGTAAGGGATAGTGTTAGGGTTAGGGTTAGGTTAGGGCTGGGTAAGGTTTAGGGTTAGGGTTAGGGTTAGGGTTAGGGTTAGGGTTAGGTGTTAGGGTTAGGGTTAGGGTTAGGGTTAGGGTTAGGGTTAGGGACTTAGGGTTAGGGTTAGGGTTAGGGTTATATTACTTTTCAGTTTTCCTGTTTTAATAATTGAACTGGGCACACGTATGTGAATTAGTTTACAAAGTTGTGCTTTGCATTTCTGTTCTTTCTTTGGAAACTTGTTTCTGTGCCATACAGTGTGAGATAACACTTTTCGGTTTTCCTGTATTCCTAATTGTCCGAGCGACACACATGGGATTTAGTGTACAAAGTAGTGCTTTGGATTTCTGTTCTTCGGTTGGAAACTTGTTTCTGTGCTTTACAGTGTGATATATCACTTTTGAGTTTTCCTGTTGTAATAATTGAACGGGCGACACGTATGTGATTTAGTTTACAAAGTTGTGCTTTGCTTTTCAGTTCTTTCGATGGAAACTTGTTTCTGTGCCATACAGTGCCAGATAACACTTTTCGGTTCTCCTGTATTCTTAATTCAGCGATAGACACACATGTGATTCAGTTTACAAAGTAGTGCTTTTCATTTACGTTCTTTCGTTGGAAACTTGTTCCTGTTAGGAACAAGTTAGGGGTAGGGTTAGGATTAGGGTTAGGGTTAGGGTTAGGGTTAGGGTTAGGGTTAGGTTAGGGCTCGGTAAGGGATAGGGTTAGGGTTAGGGTTAGGGTTAGGGTTAGGTTAGGGCTGGGAAAGGGATAGGGTTAGGGTTAGGTTTAGGGTTAGGGTTAGGGTTAGGTTTAGGTGTTAGGGTTAGTGTTAGGGTTAGGGTTAGGGACTTAGGGTTAGGGTTAGGGTTAGGGTTAGGGTTAGGTTAGGGCTCGGTAAGGGATAGTGTTAGGGTTAGGGTTAGGGTTAGGGTTAGGTTAGGGCTGGGTAAGGGATAGGGTTAGGGTTAGGGTTAGGGTTAGGGTTAGGTGTTAGGGTTAGGGTTAGGGTTAGGGTTAGGGTTAGGGACTTAGGGTTAGGGTTAGGATTAGGGTTATATCACTTTTCAGTTTTCCTGTTATAATAAATGAACAGGCGACACATATGTGAATTAGTTTACAAAGTTGTGCTTTGCGTTTCTGTTTTTTCAATGGAAACATATTTCTGTGCCGTACAGATAACACTTTTCAGTTTTCATGTATTCCTAATTGAGCGAGCGACACACAGGTGATTCTGTTTAAAAGTAGTGCTTTGCTTTTCTGTTCTTTCATTTGAAACTTGTTCCTGTGCCATACAGTGTGATATATCACTTCTCAGTTTTCCTGTTGTGATAATTGAACAGGCGACACGTATTTGAATTAGTTTACAAAGTTGTGCTTTGCGTTTCTGTTCTTTCGATGGAAACTTGTTCCTGTGCTGTACAGTGCGTTATATCACTTTTCAGTTTTCCTGTTTTAATAATTGAACTGGGCACACGTATGTGAATTAGTTTACAAAGTTGTGCTTTGCATTTCTGTTCTTTCTTTGGAAACTTGTTTCTGTGCCATACAGTGCGAGATAACACTTTTCGGTTTTCCTGTATTCCTAATTGTGCGAGCGACACACATGGGATTTAGTGTACAAAGTAGTGCTTTGGATTTCTGTTCTTCGGTTGGAAACTTGTTTCTGTGCTTTACAGTGTGATATATCACTTTTCAGTTTTCCTGTTGTAATAATTGAACGGGCGACACGTATGTGATTTAGTTTACAAAGTTGTGCTTTGCTTTTCTGTTCTTTCGATGGAAACTTGTTTCTGTGCCGTACAGTGCCAGATAACACTTTTCGGTTTTCCAGTATTCTTAATTGAGCAAGTGACACACATGTGATTCAGTTTACAAAGTAGTGCTTTTCATTTACGTTCTTTCGTTGGAAACTTGGAACATGTTAGGGTTAGGGTTGGGGTTAGGGTTATGGTTAGGGTTAGGGTTAGGGTTAGGTTAGGGCTCGGTAAGGGATAGGGTTAGTGTTAGGGTTAGGGTTAGGGTTTGGGTTAGGTTAGGGCTGGGTAAGGGATAGGGTTAGGGTTAGGGTTAGGGTTAGGGTTAGGATTAGGGTTAGGTGTTAGGGTTAGGGTTAGGGTTAGGGTTAGGGACTAAGGGTTAGGGTTAGGGTTATATTACTTTTCAGTTTTCCTGTTATAATAATTGAACAGGCGTCATATATGTGAATTAGTTTACAAAGTTGTGCTTTGCCTTTCTGTTCTTTCAATGGAAACTTGTTTCTGTGCCATACAGTGCGAGATAACACTTTTCAGTTTTCCTGTATTCCTAATTGAGCGAGCGACACACAGGTGATTCCATTTAAAGGTAGTTCTTTGCTTTTCTGTTCTTTCATTTGAAACTTGTTCCTGTGCTGTACAGTGTGATATATCAGTTTTCAGTTTTCCTGTTGTAATAATTGAACAGGGGACACGTATGTGATTTAGTTTACAAAGTTGTGCTTTGCTTTTCTGTTCTTTCGATGGAAACTTGTTTCTGTGCCATACAGTGCCAGATAACATTTTTCGGTTCTCCTGTATTCTTAATTCAGCGATAGACACACATGTGATTCAGTTTACAAAGTAGTGCTTTTCATTTACGTTCTTTCGTGGGAAACTTGTTCCTGTTAGGAACAAGTTCGGGTTAGGATTAGGATTAGGGTTAGGGTTAGGGTTAGGGTTAGGGTTAGGTTAGGGCTCGGTAAGGGATATGGTTAGGGTTAGGGTTAGGGTTAGGGTTAGGTTAGGGCTGGGAAAGGGATAGGGTTAGGGTTAGGTTTAGGGTTAGGGTTAGGGTTAGGTTTAGGTGTTAGGGTTAGTGTTAGGGTTAGGGTTAGGGACTTAGGGTTAGGGTTAGGGTTAGGGTTAGGGTTAGGGTTAGGGTTAGGGTTAGGGTTAGGTTAGGGCTCGGTAAGGGATAGTTTTAGGGTTAGGGTTAGGGTTAGGTTAGGGCTGGGTAAGGGATAGGGTTAGGGTTAGGGTTAGGGTTAGGGTTAGGATTAGGGTTAGGTGTTAGGGTTAGGGTTAGGGTTAGGGTTAGGGACTAAGGGTTAGGGTTAGGGTTATATTACTTTTCAGTTTTCCTGTTATAATAATTGAACAGGCGACACATATGTGAATTAGTTTACAAAGTTGTGCTTTGCCTTTCTGTTCTTTCAATGGAAACTTGTTTCTGTGCCATACAGTGCGAGATAACACTTTTCAGTTTTCCTGTATTCCTAATTGAGCGAGCGACACACAGGTGATTCCATTTAAAGGTAGTTCTTTGCTTTTCTGTTCTTTCATTTGAAACTTGTTCCTGTGCTGTACAGTGTGATATATCAGTTTTCAGTTTTCCTGTTGTAATAATTGAACAGGCGACACGTATGTGATTTAGTTTACAAAGTTGTGCTTTGCTTTTCTGTTCTTTCGATGGAAACTTGTTCCTGTGCTGTACAGTGCGATATATCACTTTTCAGTTTTCCTGTTAGAATAATTGAACAGGGGACACGTATGTGAATTAGTTTACAAAGTTGTGCTTTGCATTTCTGTTCTTTCTTTGGAAACTTGTTTCTGTGCCATACAGTGCGAGATAACACTTTTCGGTTTTCCTGTATTCCTAATTGTGCGAGCGACACACATGGGATTTAGTGTACAAAGTAGTGCTTTGGATTTCTGTTCTTCGGTTGGAAACTTGTTTCTGTGCTTTACAGTGTGATATATCACTTTTCAGTTTTCCTGTTGTAATAATTGAACGGGCGACACGTATGTGATTTAGTTTACAATGTTGTGCTTTGCTTTTCTGTTCTTTCGATGGAAACTTGTTTCTGTGCCGTACAGTGCCAGATAACACTTTTCGGTTTTCCAGTATTCTTAATTGAGCAAGTGACACACATGTGATTCAGTTTACAAAGTAGTGCTTTTCATTTACGTTCTTTCGTTGGAAACTTGGAACATGTTAGGGTTAGGGTTGGGGTTAGGGTTAGGGTTAGGGTTAGGGTTAGGGTTAGGTTAGGGCTCGGTAAGGGATAGGGTTAGTGTTAGGGTTAGGGATAGGGTTTGGGTTAGGTTAGGGCTGGGTAAGGGATAGGGTTAGGGTTAGGGTTAGGGTTAGGATTAGGGTTAGGTGTTAGGGTTAGGGTTAGGGTTAGGGTTAGGGACTAAGGGTTAGGGTTAGGGTTATATTACTTTTCAGTTTTCCTGTTATAATAATTGAACAGGCGACACATATGTGAATTAGTTTACAAAGTTGTGCTTTGCCTTTCTGTTCTTTCAATGGAAACTTGTTTCTGTGCCATACAGTGCGAGATAACACTTTTCAGTTTTCCTGTATTCCTAATTGAGCGAGCGACACACAGGTGATTCCATTTAAAGGTAGTTCTTTGCTTTTCTGTTCTTTCATTTGAAACTTGTTCCTGTGCTGTACAGTGTGATATATCAGTTTTCAGTTTTCCTGTTGTAATAATTGAACAGGCGACACGTATGTGATTTAGTTTACAAAGTTGTGCTTTGCTTTTCTGTTCTTTCGATGGAAACTTGTTTCTGTGCCATACAGTGCCAGATAACACTTTTCGGTTCTCCTGTATTCTTAATTCAGCGATAGACACACATGTGATTCAGTTTACAAAGTAGTGCTTTTCATTTACGTTCTTTCGTGGGAAACTTGTTCCTGTTAGGAACAAGTTCGGGTTAGGGTTAGGATTAGGGTTAGGGTTAGGGTTAGGGTTAGGTTAGGGCTGGGAAAGGGATAGGGTTAGGGTTAGGTTTAGGTTTAGGGTTAGGGTTAGGTTTAGGTGTTAGGGTTAGTGTTAGGGTTAGGGTTAGGGACTTAGGGTTAGGGTTAGGGTTAGGGTTAGGGTTAGGTTAGGGCTCGGTAAGGGATAGTGTTAGGGTTAGGGTTAGGGTTAGGTTAGGGCTGGGTAAGGTTTAGGGTTAGGGTTAGGGTTAGGGTTAGGGTTAGGGTTAGGGTTAGGTGTTAGGGTTAGGGTTAGGGTTAGGGTTAGGGTTAGGGTTAGGGACTTAGGGTTAGGGTTAGGGTTAGGGTTATATTACTTTTCAGTTTTCCTGTTTTAATAATTGAACTGGGCACACGTATGTGAATTAGTTTACAAAGTTGTGCTTTGCATTTCTGTTCTTTCTTTGGAAACTTGTTTCTGTGCCATACAGTGTGAGATAACACTTTTCGGTTTTCCTGTATTCCTAATTGTCCGAGCGACACACATGGGATTTAGTGTACAAAGTAGTGCTTTGGATTTCTGTTCTTCGGTTGGAAACTTGTTTCTGTGCTTTACAGTGTGATATATCACTTTTGAGTTTTCCTGTTGTAATAATTGAACGGGCGACACGTATGTGATTTAGTTTACAAAGTTGTGCTTTGCTTTTCTGTTCTTTTGATGGAAACTTGTTTCTGTGCCGTACAGTGCCAGATAACACTTTTCGGTTTTCCAGTATTCTTAATTGAGCGAGTGACACACATGTGATTCAGTTTACAAAGTAGTGCTTTTCATTTACGTTCTTTCGTTGGAAACTTGGAACATGTTAGGGTTAGGGTTGGGGTTAGGGTTAGGGTTAGGGTTAGGGTTAGGGTTAGGGTTAGGTTAGGGCTCGGTAAGGGATAGGGTTAGTGTTAGGGTTAGGGTTAGGGTTTGGGTTAGGTTAGGGCTGGGTAAGGGATAGGGTTAGGGTTAGGGTTAGGGTTAGGGTTAGGATTAGGGTTAGGTGTTAGGGTTAGGGTTAGGGTTAGGGTTAGGGACTAAGGGTTAGGGTTAGGGTTATATTACTTTTCAGTTTTCCTGTTATAATAATTGAACAGGCGACACATATGTGAATTAGTTTACAAAGTTGTGCTTTGCCTTTCTGTTCTTTCAATGGAAACTTGTTTCTGTGCCATACAGTGCGAGATAACACTTTTCAGTTTTCCTGTATTCCTAATTGAGCGAGCGACACACAGGTGATTCCATTTAAAGGTAGTTCTTTGCTTTTCTGTTCTTTCATTTGAAACTTGTTCCTGTGCTGTACAGTGTGATATATCAGTTTTCAGTTTTCCTGTTGTAATAATTGAACAGGCGACACGTATGTTATTTAGTTTACAAAGTTGTGCTTTGCATTTCTGTTCTTTCGATGGAAACTTGTTCCTGTGCTGTACAGTGCGATATATCACTTTTCAGTTTTCCTGTTAGAATAATTGAACAGGGGACACGTATGTGATTTAGTTTACAAAGTTGTGCTTTGCATTTCTGTTCTTTCTTTGGAAACTTGTTTCTGTGCCATACAGTGCGAGATAACACTTTTCGGTTTTCCTGTATTCCTAATTGTGCGAGCGACACACATGGGATTTAGTGTACAAAGTAGTGCTTTGGATTTCTGTTCTTCGGTTGGAAACTTGTTTCTGTGCTTTACAGTGTGATATATCACTTTTCAGTTTTCCTGTTGTAATAATTGAACGGGCGACACGTATGTGATTTAGTTTACAATGTTGTGCTTTGCTTTTCTGTTCTTTCGATGGAAACTTGTTTCTGTGCCGTACAGTGCCAGATAACACTTTTCGGTTTTCCAGTATTCTTAATTGAGCAAGTGACACACATGTGATTCAGTTTACAAAGTAGTGCTTTTCATTTACGTTCTTTCGTTGGAAACTTGGAACATGTTAGGGTTAGGGTTGGGGTTAGGGTTAGGGTTAGGGTTAGGGTTAGGGTTAGGTTAGGGCTCGGTAAGGGATAGGGTTAGTGTTAGGGTTAGGGATAGGGTTTGGGTTAGGTTAGGGCTGGGTAAGGGATAGGGTTAGGGTTAGGGTTAGGGTTAGGATTAGGGTTAGGTGTTAGGGTTAGGGTTAGGGTTAGGGTTAGGGACTAAGGGTTAGGGTTAGGGTTATATTACTTTTCAGTTTTCCTGTTATAATAATTGAACAGGCGACACATATGTGAATTAGTTTACAAAGTTGTGCTTTGCCTTTCTGTTCTTTCAATGGAAACTTGTTTCTGTGCCATACAGTGCGAGATAACACTTTTCAGTTTTCCTGTATTCCTAATTGAGCGAGCGACACACAGGTGATTCCATTTAAAGGTAGTTCTTTGCTTTTCTGTTCTTTCATTTGAAACTTGTTCCTGTGCTGTACAGTGTGATATATCAGTTTTCAGTTTTCCTGTTGTAATAATTGAACAGGCGACACGTATGTGATTTAGTTTACAAAGTTGTGCTTTGCTTTTCTGTTCTTTCGATGGAAACTTGTTTCTGTGCCATACAGTGCCAGATAACACTTTTCGGTTCTCCTGTATTCTTAATTCAGCGATAGACACACATGTGATTCAGTTTACAAAGTAGTGCTTTTCATTTACGTTCTTTCGTGGGAAACTTGTTCCTGTTAGGAACAAGTTCGGGTTAGGGTTAGGATTAGGGTTAGGGTTAGGGTTAGGGTTAGGTTAGGGCTCGGTAAGGGATATGGTTAGGGTTAGGGTTAGGGTTAGGGTTAGGGTTAGGTTAGGGCTGGGAAAGGGATAGGGTTAGGGTTAGGTTTAGGTTTAGGGTTAGGGTTAGGTTTAGGTGTTAGGGTTAGTGTTAGGGTTAGGGTTAGGGACTTAGGGTTAGGGTTAGGGTTAGGGTTAGGGTTAGGTTAGGGCTCGGTAAGGGATAGTGTTAGGGTTAGGGTTAGGGTTAGGTTAGGGCTGGGTAAGGTTTAGGGTTAGGGTTAGGGTTAGGGTTAGGGTTAGGTGTTAGGGTTAGGGTTAGGGTTAGGGTTAGGGTTAGGGTTAGGGACTTAGGGTTAGGGTTAGGGTTAGGGTTATATTACTTTTCAGTTTTCCTGTTTTAATAATTGAACTGGGCACACGTATGTGAATTAGTTTACAAAGTTGTGCTTTGCATTTCTGTTCTTTCTTTGGAAACTTGTTTCTGTGCCATACAGTGTGAGATAACACTTTTCGGTTTTCCTGTATTCCTAATTGTCCGAGCGACACACATGGGATTTAGTGTACAAAGTAGTGCTTTGGATTTCTGTTCTTCGGTTGGAAACTTGTTTCTGTGCTTTACAGTGTGATATATCACTTTTGAGTTTTCCTGTTGTAATAATTGAACGGGCGACACGTATGTGATTTAGTTTACAAAGTTGTGCTTTGCTTTTCTGTTCTTTTGATGGAAACTTGTTTCTGTGCCGTACAGTGCCAGATAACACTTTTCGGTTTTCCAGTATTCTTAATTGAGCGAGTGACACACATGTGATTCAGTTTACAAAGTAGTGCTTTTCATTTACGTTCTTTCGTTGGAAACTTGGAACATGTTAGGGTTAGGGTTGGGGTTAGGGTTAGGGTTAGGGTTAGGGTTAGGGTTAGGGTTAGGTTAGGGCTCGGTAAGGGATAGGGTTAGTGTTAGGGTTAGGGTTAGGGTTTGGGTTAGGTTAGGGCTGGGTAAGGGATAGGGTTAGGGTTAGGGTTAGGGTTAGGGTTAGGATTAGGGTTAGGTGTTAGGGTTAGGGTTAGGGTTAGGGTTAGGGACTAAGGGTTAGGGTTAGGGTTATATTACTTTTCAGTTTTCCTGTTATAATAATTGAACAGGCGACACATATGTGAATTAGTTTACAAAGTTGTGCTTTGCCTTTCTGTTCTTTCAATGGAAACTTGTTTCTGTGCCATACAGTGCGAGATAACACTTTTCAGTTTTCCTGTATTCCTAATTGAGCGAGCGACACACAGGTGATTCCATTTAAAGGTAGTTCTTTGCTTTTCTGTTCTTTCATTTGAAACTTGTTCCTGTGCTGTACAGTGTGATATATCAGTTTTCAGTTTTCCTGTTGTAATAATTGAACAGGCGACACGTATGTTATTTAGTTTACAAAGTTGTGCTTTGCATTTCTGTTCTTTCGATGGAAACTTGTTCCTGTGCTGTACAGTGCGATATATCACTTTTCAGTTTTCCTGTTAGAATAATTGAACAGGGGACACGTATGTGATTTAGTTTACAAAGTTGTGCTTTGCTTTTCTGTTCTTTCGATGGAAACTTGTTTCTGTGCCATACAGTGCCAGATAACATTTTTCGGTTCTCCTGTATTCTTAATTCAGCGATAGACACACATGTGATTCAGTTTACAAAGTAGTGCTTTTCATTTACGTTCTTTCGTGGGAAACTTGTTCCTGTTAGGAACAAGTTCGGGTTAGGATTAGGATTAGGGTTAGGGTTAGGGTTAGGGTTAGGGTTAGGTTAGGGCTCGGTAAGGGATATGGTTAGGGTTAGGGTTAGGGTTAGGGTTAGGTTAGGGCTGGGAAAGGGATAGGGTTAGGGTTAGGTTTAGGGTTAGGGTTAGGGTTAGGTTTAGGTGTTAGGGTTAGTGTTAGGGTTAGGGTTAGGGACTTAGGGTTAGGGTTAGGGTTAGGGTTAGGGTTAGGGTTAGGGTTAGGTTAGGGCTCGGTAAGGGATAGTTTTAGGGTTAGGGTTAGGGTTAGGTTAGGGCTGGGTAAGGGATAGGGTTAGGGTTAGGGTTAGGGTTAGGGTTAGGATTAGGGTTAGGTGTTAGGGTTAGGGTTAGGGTTAGGGTTAGGGACTAAGGGTTAGGGTTAGGGTTATATTACTTTTCAGTTTTCCTGTTATAATAATTGAACAGGCGACACATATGTGAATTAGTTTACAAAGTTGTGCTTTGCCTTTCTGTTCTTTCAATGGAAACTTGTTTCTGTGCCATACAGTGCGAGATAACACTTTTCAGTTTTCCTGTATTCCTAATTGAGCGAGCGACACACAGGTGATTCCATTTAAAGGTAGTTCTTTGCTTTTCTGTTCTTTCATTTGAAACTTGTTCCTGTGCTGTACAGTGTGATATATCAGTTTTCAGTTTTCCTGTTGTAATAATTGAACAGGCGACACGTATGTGATTTAGTTTACAAAGTTGTGCTTTGCTTTTCTGTTCTTTCGATGGAAACTTGTTCCTGTGCTGTACAGTGCGATATATCACTTTTCAGTTTTCCTGTTAGAATAATTGAACAGGGGACACGTATGTGAATTAGTTTACAAAGTTGTGCTTTGCATTTCTGTTCTTTCTTTGGAAACTTGTTTCTGTGCCATACAGTGCGAGATAACACTTTTCGGTTTTCCTGTATTCCTAATTGTGCGAGCGACACACATGGGATTTAGTGTACAAAGTAGTGCTTTGGATTTCTGTTCTTCGGTTGGAAACTTGTTTCTGTGCTTTACAGTGTGATATATCACTTTTCAGTTTTCCTGTTGTAATAATTGAACGGGCGACACGTATGTGATTTAGTTTACAATGTTGTGCTTTGCTTTTCTGTTCTTTCGATGGAAACTTGTTTCTGTGCCGTACAGTGCCAGATAACACTTTTCGGTTTTCCAGTATTCTTAATTGAGCAAGTGACACACATGTGATTCAGTTTACAAAGTAGTGCTTTTCATTTACGTTCTTTCGTTGGAAACTTGGAACATGTTAGGGTTAGGGTTGGGGTTAGGGTTAGGGTTAGGGTTAGGGTTAGGGTTAGGTTAGGGCTCGGTAAGGGATAGGGTTAGTGTTAGGGTTAGGGATAGGGTTTGGGTTAGGTTAGGGCTGGGTAAGGGATAGGGTTAGGGTTAGGGTTAGGGTTAGGATTAGGGTTAGGTGTTAGGGTTAGGGTTAGGGTTAGGGTTAGGGACTAAGGGTTAGGGTTAGGGTTATATTACTTTTCAGTTTTCCTGTTATAATAATTGAACAGGCGACACATATGTGAATTAGTTTACAAAGTTGTGCTTTGCCTTTCTGTTCTTTCAATGGAAACTTGTTTCTGTGCCATACAGTGCGAGATAACACTTTTCAGTTTTCCTGTATTCCTAATTGAGCGAGCGACACACAGGTGATTCCATTTAAAGGTAGTTCTTTGCTTTTCTGTTCTTTCATTTGAAACTTGTTCCTGTGCTGTACAGTGTGATATATCAGTTTTCAGTTTTCCTGTTGTAATAATTGAACAGGCGACACGTATGTGATTTAGTTTACAAAGTTGTGCTTTGCTTTTCTGTTCTTTCGATGGAAACTTGTTTCTGTGCCATACAGTGCCAGATAACACTTTTCGGTTCTCCTGTATTCTTAATTCAGCGATAGACACACATGTGATTCAGTTTACAAAGTAGTGCTTTTCATTTACGTTCTTTCGTGGGAAACTTGTTCCTGTTAGGAACAAGTTCGGGTTAGGGTTAGGATTAGGGTTAGGGTTAGGGTTAGGGTTAGGTTAGGGCTCGGTAAGGGATATGGTTAGGGTTAGGGTTAGGGTTAGGGTTAGGGTTAGGTTAGGGCTGGGAAAGGGATAGGGTTAGGGTTAGGTTTAGGTTTAGGGTTAGGGTTAGGTTTAGGTGTTAGGGTTAGTGTTAGGGTTAGGGTTAGGGACTTAGGGTTAGGGTTAGGGTTAGGGTTAGGGTTAGGTTAGGGCTCGGTAAGGGATAGTGTTAGGGTTAGGGTTAGGGTTAGGTTAGGGCTGGGTAAGGTTTAGGGTTAGGGTTAGGGTTAGGGTTAGGGTTAGGGTTAGGTGTTAGGGTTAGGGTTAGGGTTAGGGTTAGGGTTAGGGTTAGGGACTTAGGGTTAGGGTTAGGGTTAGGGTTATATTACTTTTCAGTTTTCCTGTTTTAATAATTGAACTGGGCACACGTATGTGAATTAGTTTACAAAGTTGTGCTTTGCATTTCTGTTCTTTCTTTGGAAACTTGTTTCTGTGCCATACAGTGTGAGATAACACTTTTCGGTTTTCCTGTATTCCTAATTGTCCGAGCGACACACATGGGATTTAGTGTACAAAGTAGTGCTTTGGATTTCTGTTCTTCGGTTGGAAACTTGTTTCTGTGCTTTACAGTGTGATATATCACTTTTGAGTTTTCCTGTTGTAATAATTGAACGGGCGACACGTATGTGATTTAGTTTACAAAGTTGTGCTTTGCTTTTCTGTTCTTTTGATGGAAACTTGTTTCTGTGCCGTACAGTGCCAGATAACACTTTTCGGTTTTCCAGTATTCTTAATTGAGCGAGTGACACACATGTGATTCAGTTTACAAAGTAGTGCTTTTCATTTACGTTCTTTCGTTGGAAACTTGGAACATGTTAGGGTTAGGGTTGGGGTTAGGGTTAGGGTTAGGGTTAGGGTTAGGGTTAGGGTTAGGTTAGGGCTCGGTAAGGGATAGGGTTAGTGTTAGGGTTAGGGTTAGGGTTTGGGTTAGGTTAGGGCTGGGTAAGGGATAGGGTTAGGGTTAGGGTTAGGGTTAGGGTTAGGATTAGGGTTAGGTGTTAGGGTTAGGGTTAGGGTTAGGGTTAGGGACTAAGGGTTAGGGTTAGGGTTATATTACTTTTCAGTTTTCCTGTTATAATAATTGAACAGGCGACACATATGTGAATTAGTTTACAAAGTTGTGCTTTGCCTTTCTGTTCTTTCAATGGAAACTTGTTTCTGTGCCATACAGTGCGAGATAACACTTTTCAGTTTTCCTGTATTCCTAATTGAGCGAGCGACACACAGGTGATTCCATTTAAAGGTAGTTCTTTGCTTTTCTGTTCTTTCATTTGAAACTTGTTCCTGTGCTGTACAGTGTGATATATCAGTTTTCAGTTTTCCTGTTGTAATAATTGAACAGGCGACACGTATGTTATTTAGTTTACAAAGTTGTGCTTTGCTTTTCTGTTCTTTCGATGGAAACTTGTTCCTGTGCTGTACAGTGCGATATATCACTTTTCAGTTTTCCTGTTAGAATAATTGAACAGGGGACACGTATGTGAATTAGTTTACAAAGTTGTGCTTTGCATTTCTGTTCTTTCTTTGGAAACTTGTTTCTGTGCCATATAGTGCGAGATAACACTTTTCGGTTTTCCTGTATTCCTAATTGTGCGAGCGACACACATGGGATTTAGTGTACAAAGTAGTGCTTTGGATTTCTGTTCTTCGGTTGGAAACTTGTTTCTGTGCTTTACAGTGTGATATATCACTTTTCAGTTTTCCTGTTGTAATAATTGAATGGGCGACACGTATGTGATTTAGTTTACAAAGTTGTGCTTTGCTTTTCTGTTCTTTCGATGGAAACTTGTTTCTGTGCCGTACAGTGCCAGATAACACTTTTCGGTTTTCCAGTATTCTTAATTGAGCAAGTGACACACATGTGATTCAGTTTACAAAGGAGTGCTTTTCATTTACGTTCTTTCGTTGGAAACTTGGAACATGTTAGGGTTAGGGTTGGGGTTAGGGTTAGGGTTAGGGTTAGGGTTAGGGTTAAGGTTAGGGTTAGGGTTAGGTTAGGGCTCGGTAAGGGATAGGGTTAGTGTTAGGGTTAGGGTTAGGGTTTGGGTTAGGTTAGGGCTGGGTAAGGGATAGGGTTAGGGTTAGGGTTAGGGTTAGGATTAGGGTTAGGTGTTAGGGTTAGGGTTAGGGTTAGGGTTAGGGTTAGGGTTAGGGACTAAGGGTTAGGGTTAGGGTTATATTACTTTTCAGTTTTCCTGTTATAATAATTGAACAGGCGACACATATGTGAATTAGTTTACAAAGTTGTCCTTTGCCTTTCTGTTCTTTCAATGGAAACTTGTTTCTGTGCCATACAGTGCGAGATAACACTTTTCAGTTTTCCTGTATTCCTAATTGAGCGAGCGACACACAGGTGATTCCATTTAAAGGTAGTTCTTTGCTTTTCTGTTCTTTCATTTGAAACTTGTTCCTGTGCAGTACAGTGTGATATATCAGTTTTCAGTTTTCCTGTTGTAATAATTGAACAGGCGACACGTATGTGATTTAGTTTACAAAGTTGTGCTTTGCTTTTCTGTTCTTTCGATGGAAACTTGTTTCTGTGCCATACAGTGCCAGATAACACTTTTCGGTTCTCCTGTATTCTTCATTCAGCGATAGACACACATGTGATTCAGTTTACAAAGTAGTGCTTTTCATTTACGTTCTTTCGTGGGAAACTTGTTCCTGTTAGGAACAAGTTAGGGTTAGGGTTAGGATTAGGGTTAGGGTTAGGGTTAGGGTTAGGGTTAGGGTTAGGTTAGGGCTCTGTAAGGGATATGGTTAGGGTTAGGGTTAGGGTTAGGGTTAGGGTTAGGGTTAGGTTAGGGCTGGGAAAGGGATAGGGTTAGGGTTAGGTTTAGGGTTAGGGTTAGGGTTAGGTTTAGGTGTTAGGGTTAGTGTTAGGGTTAGGGTTAGGGACTTAGGGTTAGGGTTAGGGTTAGGGTTAGGGTTAGGTTAGGGCTCGGTAAGGGATAGTGTTAGGGTTAGGGTTAGGGTTAGGTTAGGGCTGGGTAAGGGATAGGGTTAGGGTTAGGGTTAGGGTTAGGGTTAGGTGTTAGGGTTAGGGTTAGGGTTAGGGTTAGGGTTAGGGACTTAGGGTTAGGGTTAGGGTTAGGGTTATATCACTTTTCAGTTTTCCTGTTATAATAAATGAACAGGCGACACATATGTGAATTAGTTTACAAAGTTGTGCTTTGCGTTTCTGTTCTTTCAACGGAAACATATTTCTGTGCCGTACAGATAACACTTTTCAGTTTTCATGTATTCCTAATTGAGCGAGCTACACACAGGTGATTCTCTTTAAAAGTAGTGCTTTGCTTTTCTGTTCTTTCATTTGAAACTTGTTCCTGTGCTGTACAGTGTGATATATCAGTTTTCAGTTTTCCTGTTGTAATAATTGAACAGGCTACACGTATGTTATTTAGTTTACAAAGTTGTGCTTTGCATTTCTGTTCTTTCGATGGAAACTTGTTCCTGTGCTGTACAGTGCGATATATCACTTTTCAGTTTTCCTGTTAGAATAATTGAACAGGGGACACGTATGTGAATTAGTTTACAAAGTTGTGCTTTGCATTTCTGTTCTTTCTTTGGAAACTTGTTTCTGTGCCATACAGTGCGAGATAACACTTTTCGGTTTTCCTGTATTCCTAATTGTGCGAGCGACACACATGGGATTTAGTGTACAAAGTAGTGCTTTGGATTTCTGTTCTTCAGTTGGAAACTTGTTTCTGTGCTTTACAGTGTGATATATCACTTTTCAGTTTTCCTGTTGTAATAATTGAATGGGCGACACGTATGTGATTTAGTTTACAAAGTTGTGCTTTGCTTTTCTGTTCTTTCGATGGAAACTTGTTTCTGTGCCGTACAGTGCCAGATAACACTTTTCGGTTTTCCAGTATTCTTAATTGAGCAAGTGACACACATGTGATTCAGTTTACAAAGGAGTGCTTTTCATTTACGTTCTTTCGTTGGAAACTTGGAACATGTTAGGGTTAGGGTTGGGGTTAGGGTTAGGGTTAGGGTTAGGGTTAAGGTTAGGGTTAGGGTTAGGTTAGGCCTCGGTAAGGGATAGGGTTAGTGTTAGGGTTAGGGTTAGGGTTTGGGTTAGGTTAGGGCTGGGTAAGGGATAGGGTTAGGGTTAGGGTTAGGGTTAGGATTAGGGTTAGGTGTTAGGGTTAGGGTTAGGGTTAGGGTTAGGGACTAAGGGTTAGGGTTAGGGTTATATTACTTTTCAGTTTTCCTGTTATAATAATTGAACAGGCGACACATATGTGAATTAGTTTACAAAGTTGTGCTTTGCCTTTCTGTTCTTTCAATGGAAACTTGTTTCTGTGCCATACAGTGCGAGATAACACTTTTCAGTTTTCCTGTATTCCTAATTGAGCGAGCGACACACAGGTGATTCCATTTAAAGGTAGTTCTTTGCTTTTCTGTTCTTTCATTTGAAACTTGTTCCTGTGCAGTACAGTGTGATATATCAGTTTTCAGTTTTCCTGTTGTAATAATTGAACAGGCGACACGTATGTGATTTAGTTTACAAAGTTGTGCTTTGCTTTTCTGTTCTTTCGATGGAAACTTGTTTCTGTGCCATACAGTGCCAGATAACACTTTTCGGTTCTTCTGTATTCTTAATTCAGCGATAGACACACATGTGATTCAGTTTACAAAGTAGTGCTTTTCATTTACGTTCTTTCGTGGGAAACTTGTTCCTGTTAGGAACAAGTTAGGGTTAGGGTTAGGATTAGGGTTAGGGTTAGGGTTAGGGTTAGGGTTAGGTTAGGGCTCGGTAAGGGATATGGTTAGGGTTAGGGTTAGGGTTAGGGTTAGGGTTAGGGTTAGGTTAGGGCTGGGAAAGGGATAGGGTTAGGGTTAGGTTTAGGGTTAGGGTTAGGGTTAGGTTTAGGTGTTAGGGTTAGTGTTAGGGTTAGGGTTAGGGACTTAGGGTTAGGGTTAGGGTTAGGGTTAGGGTTAGGTTAGGGCTCGGTAAGGGATAGTGTTAGGGTTAGGGTTAGGGTTAGGTTAGGGCTGGGTAAGGGATAGGGTTAGGGTTAGGGTTAGGGTTAGGGTTAGGTGTTAGGGTTAGGGTTAGGGTTAGGGTTAGGGTTAGGGACTTAGGGTTAGGGTTAGGGTTAGGGTTATATCACTTTTCAGTTTTCCTGTTATAATAAATGAACAGGCGACACATATGTGAATTAGTTTACAAAGTTGTGCTTTGCGTTTCTGTTCTTTCAACGGAAACATATTTCTGTGCCGTACAGATAACACTTTTCAGTTTTCATGTATTCCTAATTGAGCGAGCTACACACAGGTGATTCTCTTTAAAAGTAGTGCTTTGCTTTTCTGTTCTTTCATTTGAAACTTGTTCCTGTGCTGTACAGTGTGATATATCAGTTTTCAGTTTTCCTGTTGTAATAATTGAACAGGCTACACGTATGTTATTTAGTTTACAAAGTTGTGCTTTGCATTTCTGTTCTTTCGATGGAAACTTGTTCCTGTGCTGTACAGTGCGATATATCACTTTTCAGTTTTCCTGTTAGAATAATTGAACAGGGGACACGTATGTGAATTAGTTTACAAAGTTGTGCTTTGCATTTCTGTTCTTTCTTTGGAAACTTGTTTCTGTGCCATACAGTGCGAGATAACACTTTTCGGTTTTCCTGTATTCCTAATTGTGCGAGTGACACACATGTGATTTAGTGTACAAAGTAGTGCTTTGGATTTCTGTTCTATCGATGGAAACTTGTTTCTGTGCTGTACATTGCCAGATAACACTTTTCGGTTTTCCTGTATTCTTAAATGAGTGAGTGACACACATGTGATTCAGTTTACAAAGTAGTGCTTTTCATTTACGTTCTTTCCTTGGAAACTTGTTCCTGTTAGGAACAAGTTAGGGTTAGGGTTAGGGTTAGGTTAGGGCTCTGTAAGGGATAGGGTTAGGGTTAGGGTTAGGGTTAGGGTTAGTGTTAGTGTTAGGTTTAGGGATAGGGTTAGGTTAGGGCTAGGTAAGGGATAGGGTTAGTGTTAGTGTTAGGGTTAGGGTTAGGGTTAGGGTTAGGGGTTAGGGTTAGGGTTAGGGTTAGGTTTAGGGTTAGGGTTAGGGACTTAGGGTTAGGGTTATATCTCTTTTCACTTTTCCTGTTATAATTATTGAACAGGCGACACATATGTGAATTAGTTTACAAAGTTGTGCTTTGCGTTTCTGTTCTTTCAATGGAAACTTGTTTCTGTGCCGTACAGTGCGAGATAACACTTTTCAGTTTTCATGTATTCCTAATTGAGCGAGCATCACACAGGTGATTTCGTTGAAAAGTAGTGCTTTGCTTTTCTGTTCTTTCATTTGAAACTTGTTCCTGTGCTGTACAGTGTGATATATCACTTTTCAGTTTTCCTGTTATAATAATTGAACAGGCGACACATATGTGAATTAGTTTACAAAGTTGTGCTTTGCGTTTCTGTTCTTTCGATGGAAACTTGTTCCTGTGCTGTGCAGTGCGTTATATCACTTTTAAGTTTTCCTGTTATAATAATTGAACAGGGGACACGTATGTGAATTAGTTTTCAAAGTTGTGCTTTGCATTTCTTTTCTTTCTTTGGAAACTTGTTTCTGTGCCATACAGTGTGAGATAAAACTTTTCGGTTTTACTGTATTCCTAATTGTGCGAGCGACACAAATGTGATTTAGTGTACAAAGTAGTGCTTTGGATTTCTGTTCTTCGGTTGGAAACTTGTTTCTGTGCTGTACAGTGTGATATATCACTTTTCAGTTTTCCTGTTGTAATAATTGAACGGGCGACACGTATGTGATTTAGTTTACAAAGTTGTGCTTTGCTTTTCTGTTCTTTCGATGGAAACTTGTTTCTGTGCCGTACAGTGCCAGATAACACTTTTCGGTTCTCCTGTATTCTTAATTCAGCGATAGACACACATGTGATTCAGTTTACAAAGTAGTGCTTTTCATTTACGTTCTTTCGTTGGAAACTTGTTCCTGTTAGGAACAAGTTAGGGTTAGGGATAGGATTAGTGTTAGGGTTAGGGTTAGGGTTAGGGATAGGTTAGGGCTCGGTAAGGGATAGGGTTAGGGTTAGGGTTAGGGTTAGGGTTAGTTTAGGGCTGGGAAAGGGATAGGGTTAGGGATAGGTTTAGGGTTAGGTTTAGGTGTTAGAGTTAGGGTTAGGGTTAGGGACTTAGGGTTAGGGTTAGGGTTAGGGTTAGGGTTAGGGTTAGGGTTAGGTTAGGGCTCGTTAAGGGATAGTGTTAGGGTTAGGGTTAGGGTTAGGGTTAGGGTTAGGGTTAGGTTAGGGCTGGGTAAGGGATAGGGTTAGGGTTAGGGTTAGGGTTAGGGTTAGGTGTTAGGGTTACGGTTAGGGTTAGGGTTAGGGTTAGGGACTTAGGGTTAGGGTTAGGGTTAGGGTTATATCACTTTTCAGTTTTCCTGTTTTAATAATTGAACTGGGGACACGTATGTGAATTAGTTTACAAAGTTGTGCTTTGCCTTTCTGTTCTTTCAATGGAAACTTGTTTCTGTGCCATACAGTGCGAGATAACACTTTTCAGTTTTCCTGTATTCCTAATTGAGCGAGCGACACACAGGTGATTCCGTTTAAAGGTAGTTCTTTGCTTTTCTGTTCTTTCATTTGAAACTTGTTCCTGTGCTGTACAGTGTGATATATCAGTTTTCAGTTTTCCTGTTGTAATAATTGAACAGGCTACACGTATGTTATTTAGTTTACAAAGTTGTGCTTTGCATTTCTGTTCTTTCGATGGAAACTTGTTCCTGTGCTGTATAGTGCGATATATCACTTTTCAGTTTTCCTGTTAGAATAATTGAACAGGGGACACGTATGTGAATTAGTTTACAAAGTTGTGCTTTGCTTTTCTGTTCTTTCTTTGGAAACTTGTTTCTGTGCCATACAGTGCTAGATAACACTTTTCGGTTTTCCTGTACTCCTAATTGTGCGAGCGACACACATGGGATTTAGTGTACAAAGTAGTGCTTTGGATTTCTGTTCTTCGGTTGGAAACTTGTTTCTGTGCTTTACAGTGTGATATATCACTTTTCAGTTTTCCTGTTGTAATAATTGAACGGGCGACACGTATGTGATTTGGTTTACAAAGTTGTGCTTTGCTTTTCTGTTCTTTCGATGGAAACTTGTTTCTGTGCTGTACAGTGCCAGATAACACTTTTCCGTTTTCCTGTATTCTTAATTGAGCGAGTGACACACATGTGATTCAGTTTACAAAGTAGTGCTTTTCATTTACGTTCTTTTGTTGGAAACTTGGAACATGTTAGGGTTAGGGTTGGGGTTAGGGTTAGGGTTAGGGTTAGGGTTAGGGTTTGGGTTAGGTTTGGGCTGGGTAAGGGATAGGGTTAGGGTTAGGGTTAGGGTTAGGATTAGGGTTAGGTGTTAGGGTTAGGGTTAGGGTTAGGGTTAGGGACTAAGGGTTAGGGTTAGGGTTATATCACTTTTCAGTTTTCCTGTTATAATAATTGAACAGGCGACACATATGTGAATTAGTTTACAAAGTTGTGCTTTGCCTTTCTGTTCTTTCAATGGAAACTTGTTTCTGTGACATACAGTGCGAGATAACACTTTTCAGTTTTCCTGTATTCCTAATTGTGCGAGCGACACACAGGTGATTCCGTTTAAAGGTAGTTCTTTGCTTTTCTGTTCTTTCATTTGAAACTTGTTCCTGTGCTGTACAGTGTGATATATCAGTTTTCAGTTTTCCTGTTGTAATAATTGAACAGGCGACACGTATGTTATTTAGTTTACAAAGTTGTGCTTTGCATTTCTGTTCTTTCGATGGAAACTTGTTCCTGTGCTGTACAGTGCGATATATCACTTTTCAGTTTTCCTGTTAGAATAATTGAACAGGGGACACGTATGTGAATTAGTTTACAAAGTTGTGCTTTGCTTTTCTGTTCTTTCTTTGGAAACTTGTTTCTGTGCCATACAGTGCGAGATAACACTTTTCGGTTTTCCTGTATTCCTAATTGTGCGTGCGACACACATGTGATTTAGTGTACAAAGTAGTGCTTTGGATTTCTGTTCTATCGATGGAAACTTGTTTCTGTGCTGCACATTGCCAGATAACACTTTTCGGTTTTCCTGTATTCTTAAATGAGTGAGTGACACACATGTGATTCAGTTTACAAAGTAGTGCTTTTCATTTACGTTCTTTCCTTGGAAACTTGTTCCTGTTAGGAACAAGTTAGGGTTAGGGTTAGGGTTAGGGATAGGGTTAGGGTTAGGTTAGGGCTCGGTAAGGGATAGGGTTAGGGTTAGGGTTACTGTTAGGGTTAGGATTAGGGTTAGGGTTAGGGTAGGGCTGGGTAAGGGATAGGGTTATTGTTAGGGTTAGGGTTAGGGTTAGGGTTAGGGTTAGGGTTAGGGGTTAGGGTTAGGGGTAGGGTTAGGTTTAGGGTTAGGGTTAGGGACTTAGGGTTAGGGTTATATCTCTTTTCAGTTTTCCTGTTATAATTATTGAACAGGCGACACATATGTGAATTAGTTTACAAAGTTGTGCTTTGCGTTTCTGTTCTTTCAATGGAAACTTGTTTCTGTGCCGTACAGTGCAAGATAACACTTTTCAGTTTTCATGTATTCCTAATTGAGCAAGCATCACACAGGTGATTTCCTTGAAAAGTAGTGCTTTGCTTTTCTGTTCTTTCATTTGAAACTTGTTCCTGTGCTGTACAGTGTGATATATCACTTTTCAGTTTTCCTGTTATAATAATTGAACAGGGGACACGTATGTGAATTAGTTTTCAAAGTTGTGCTTTGCATTTCTATTCTTTCTTTGGAAAATTGTTTCTGTGCCATACAGTGCGAGATAAAACTTTTCGGTTTTACTGTATTCCTAATTGTGCGAGCCACACAAATGTGATTTAGTGTACAAAGTAGTGCTTTGGATTTCTGTTCTTCGGTTGGAAACTTGTTTCTGTGCTGTACAGTGTGATATATCAGTTTTCAGTTTTCCTGTTGTAATAATTGAATGGGCGACACGTATGTGATTTAGTTTACAAAGTTGTGCTTTCCTTTTCTGTTCTTTCGATGGAAACTTGTTTCTTTGCCTTACAGTGCCAGATAACACTTTTCGGTTTTCCTGTACTCTTAAATGATCGAGTGACACACATGTGATTCACTTTACAAAGCAGTGCTTTTCATTTACATTCTTTCATTGGAAACTTGTTCCTGTTAGGAACAAGTTAGGGTTAGCATTGGGGTTAGGTTTAGGGTTAGGGTTAGGGTTAGGGTTAGGGTTAGGGTTAGGTTTGGGCTCGGTAAGGGATAGGTTATGGTTAGGGTTAGTGTTAGGATTAGGGTTAGGGGTTAGGGTTAGGGTTAATGTTAGGGTTAGGGACTTAGGGTTAGGGTTAGGGTTATATCACTTTTCAGTTTTCTTGTTATAATAATTGAACAGGCGACACATATGTGAACTAGTTTACAAAGTTGTGCTTTGCGTATCTGTTCTTTCAATGGAAACTTATTTCTCTGACGTACAGTGCGAGATAACACTTTTCAGTTTTCCTGTATTCCTAATTGAGCGAGCGACACACAGGTTATTCCGTTTAAAAGTAGTGCTTTGCTTTTCTGTTCTTTCGGTGGAAACTTGTTCTCGTGCTGTACAGTGAGATATATCGCTTTTCAGTTATCCTGTATTCCTAATGGAGTGAACGACACACATGTGATTTAGTTTACAAATTAGTGATTTTCTTTTTTGTTCTTTCATTTGAAACTTGTTCCTGTGCTGTACAGTGCGTCATATCACTTTTCAGTTTTCCTGTTATAATAATTGAACAAGGGACACCTATGTGAATTAGTTTACAAAGTTGTGCTTTGCATTTCTGTTCTTTCTTTGGAAGCTTGTTTCTGTGCCATACAGTGCGAGATAACACTTTTTGGTTTTCCTTTATTCCTAATTGAGCGAGCGACACACATGTGATTAAGTTTACAAAGTAGTGCTTTGGATTTCTATTCTTCGGTTGTTAACCTGTTTCTGTGCTGTACAGTGTGATATATCACTTTTCAGTTTTCCTGTTGTAATAATTGAATGGGCGACACGTATGTAATTAATTTACAAATTGTGCTTTGCTTTTCTGTTCTTTCGATGGAAACTTGTTTCTGTGCCGTACAGTGCCAGATAATACTTTTCGGCTTTCCTGTATTCCTAATTGAGCGTGTGACACACATGTGATTCAGTTTACAAAATAGTGCTTTTCATTTACGTTCTTTTGTTGGAAACTTGTTTCTGTGCTGTACAGTGTGATATATCACTTTTCAGTTTTACTGTTGTAATAATTGAACGGGTGATATGTATGTGAATTCGTTTTCAGAGTTGTGCTTTGCTTTTCTGTTCTTTCGGTGGAAACTTGTTGGGGTTGGGGGTTAGTGTTAGTGTTAAGGTTAGGGACTTATGGTTAGGGTTAGGGTTAGGGTTATATCACTTTTCAGGTTTCCTGTTATAATAATTGAACAGGCAACACATATGTGATTTAGTTTACAAAGTTGTGCTTTGCTTTTCTGTTCTTTCGATGGAAACTTGTTTCTGTGCCATACAGTGCCAGATAACACTTTTCGATTTTCCTGTATTCTTAATTGAGTGAGTGACACACGTGATTCAGTTTACAAAGTAGTGCTTTTCATTTACGTTCTTTTGTTGGAAACTTGTTCCTGTTAGGAACAAGTTAGGGTTAGGGTTAGGGTTAGGGTTAGGTTAGGGCTGGGTAAGGGATAGGGTTAGGGTTAGGGGTTAGTGTTAGGGTTAGGGTTAGGGTTAGGGTTAGGGTTAGGGTTAGGGACTTAGGGTTAGGGTTAGGGTTAGGGTCATATCACTTTTCAGTTTTCCATGTTATAATAATTGAACAGGCGACACATATGTGAATTAGTTTACAAAGATGTGCTTTGCGTTTCTGTTCTTTCAATGGAAACTTGTTCCCGTGCTGTACAGTGTGATATATCACTTTTCAGTTTTCCTGTTGTAATAATTGAACAGGTGACACGTATGTGAATTAGTTTCCATAGTTGTGCTTTGCGTTTCTGTTCTTTCGATGGAAACTTGTTCCTGTGCTGTACAGTGCGTTATATCACTTTTCAGTTTTCCTGTTATAATAATTGAACAGGGGACACATATGTGAATTAGTTTACAAAGTTGTGCTTTGCATTTCTGTTCTTTCTTTGGAAACTTGTTTCTGTGCCATACAGTGCGAGATAACACTTTTCGGTTTTCCTGTATTCCTAATTGTGCGAGCGACACACATGTGATTTAGTGTACAAAGTAGTGCTTTGGATTTCTGTTCTTCGGTTGGAAACTTGTTTCTGTGCTGTACAGTGTGATATATCACTTTTCAGTTTAACTGTTGTAATAATTGAACGGGTGATATGTATGTGATTTAGTTTTCAGAGTTGTGCTTTGCTTTTCTGTTCTTTCGGTGGAAACTTGTTTCTGTGCCATACAGTGCCAGATAACACTTTTCGGTTTTCCTGTATTCTTAATTGAGCGAGTGACACACATATGATTCAGTTTACAAAGTAGTGCTTTTCATTTACGTTCTTTCGGTGGAAACTTTTTCCTGTGAGGAACAAGTTCGGGTTAGGGTTAGGATTAGGGTTAGGGTTAGTGTTAGGGTTAGGGTTAGGTTAGGGCGGGTAAGGGATAGGGTTAGGGTTAGGGTTAGGGTTAGGGTTAGAGGTTAGGGTTAGGGTTAGGGTTAGGGACTTAGTGTTAGGGTTAGGGTTAGGGTTATATCACTTTTCAGTTTTCCTGTTGTAATAATTGAACGGGCGACACGTATGTGATTTAGTTTAGAAAGTTGTGCTTTGCTTTTCTGTTCTTTCATTGGAAACTTGTTTCTGTGCCGTACAGTGCGAGATAAGACTTTTCGGTTTTCCTGTATTCCTAATTGAGCGTGCGACACACAGGTGATTCCTTTTAAAAGTAGTGCTTTGCTTTTCTGTTCTTTCATTTGAAACTTGTTCCTGTGCTGTACAGTGTGATATATCACTTTTCAGTTTCCCTGTTGTAATAATTGAACGGGCGACACGTATGTGATTTAGTTTACAGAGTTGTGCTTTGCTTTTCTGTTCTTTCGATGGAAACGTGTTTCTGTGCCGTAAAGTGCCAGATAACACTTTTTGGTTTTCCTGTATTCTTAATTGAGCGAGTGACACACATGTGATTCAGTTTACAAAGTAGTGCTTTTCATTTACGTTCTTTCGTTGGAAACATGTTCCTGTTAGGAACAAGTTAGGGTTAGGGTTAGGGTTAGGGTTAGGTTAGGGCTCGGAAATGGATAGGGTTAGGGTTAGGGTTAGGGTTAGGGTTAGGTTAGGGCTTGGTAAGGGAAAGGGTTAGGGTTAGGGTTAGGGTTAGGGTTAGGGAATTAGGGTTAGGGTTAGCGTTAGGGTTATATCACTTTTCAGTTTTCCTGTTATAATAATTGAACAGGCGACACATATGTGAATTAGTTTACAAAGTTGTGCTTTGCATTTCTGTTCTTTCAATGGAAACTTATTTCTGTGCCGTACAGTGCGAGATAACACTTTTCAGATTTCCTATATTCCTAATTGAGCAAGTGACACACAGGTGATTCCGTTTAAAAGTAGTGCTTTGCTTTTCTGTTCTTTCATTTGAAACTTGTTCCTGTGCTGTACAATGTGATATATCACTTTTCAGTTTTCCTGTTGTAATAATTGAACATGCGACACGTATGTGAATTAGTTTACAAAGTTGTGCTTTGCTTTTCTGTTCTTTCGATTGAAACTTGTTCCTGTGCTGTACAATGTGATATATCACTTTTCAGTTTTCCTGTTGTAATAAGTGAACAGGGGACACGTATGTGAATTAGTTTACAAAGTTGTGCTTTGCATTTCTGTTCTTTCTTTGGAAACTTGTTTCTGTGCCATACAGTGCGAGATAACACTTTTTGGTTTTCCTGTATTCCTAATTGTGCGAGCGACACACATGTGATTTAGTTTACAAAGTAGTGCTTTGGATTTCTGTTCTTCGGTTGGAAACCTGTTTCTGTGCTGTACAGTGTGATATATCACTTTTCAGTTTTCCTGTTGTAATAATTGAACAGGGGACACGTATGTGTATTAGTTTACAAAGTTGTGCTTTGCATTTCTGTTCTTTCTTTGGAAACTTGTTTCTGTGCCGTACAGTGCGAGATAATACTTTTCGGCTTTCCTGTATTCCTAATTGAGCGTGTGACACACATGTGATTCAGTTTACAAAGTAGTGCTTTTCATTTACGTTCTTTCATTTGAAACTTGTTCCTGTTAGGAACAAGGAACAAGTTAGGGTTAGGGTTAGGGTTAGGGTTTTGGTTAGGGTTAGGGTTAGGGTTAGGTTTAGGTTAGGGCTGGGTAAGGGATAAGGTTAGGGTTAGGGTTAGGGTTAGGGTTAGGGTTAGGGGTTAGTGTTAGGGTTAGGGTTAGGGTTAGGGTTAGGGTTAGGGTTAGGTGTTAGTGTTAGGGTTAAGGTTAGGGTTAGGGGCTTAGGGTTAGGGTTAGGGTTATATCACTTTTCAGTTTTCCTGTTATAATAATTGAACAGGCGACACATGTGAATTAGTTTACAAAGTTGTGCTTTGCGTTTCTGTTCTTTCAATGGAAACTTGTTTCTGTGCCGTACAGTGCGAGATAACACTTTTCAGTTTTCCTGTATTCCTAATTGAGCGAGCGACACACAGGTGATTCCGTTTAAAATTAGTGCTTTGCTTTTCTGTTCTTTTGTTGGAAACTTGTTCTTGTGCTGTACAGTGAGATATATCACATTTCAGTTTTCCTGTATTCCTAATGGAGTGAGCGACACATATGTGATTTAGTTTACAAATTAGTGATTTTTTTGTTCTTTCATTTGAAAGTTGTTCCTGTGCTGTACAATGTGATATATCACTTTTCACTTTTCCTGTTATAATAATTGAACAGGCGACACGTATGTGAATTAGTATACAAAGTTGTGCTTTGCTTTTCTGTTCTGTCGATGGAAACTTGTTTCTGTGCCGTACAGTGCCAGATAACACTTTTCGGTTTTCCTGAATTCTTAATTGAGCCTGTGACACACATGTGATTCAGTTTACAAAGTAGTGCTTTTCATTTACGTTCTTTCATTGGAAACTTGTTCCTGTTAGGAACAAGTTAGGGTTAGGTTTAGGGTTAGGGTTAGGGTTATTGTTAGGTTTAGGTTATTGCTGGGTAAGGGATAGGGTTAGGGTTAGGTTTAGGGTTAGGGTTAGGGTTAGGTGTTAGCGTTAGGGTTAGAGTTAAGGTTAGGGGCTTAGGGTTAGGGTTAGGGTTATATCACTTTTCACTTTTCCTGTTGTAATAATTGAACAGGCGACACGTCTGTGAATTAGTTTACAAAGTTGTGCTTTGCGTTTCTGTTCTTTCGATGGAAACTTGTTCCTGTGCTGTACAGTGCGTTATATCAATTTTCAGTTTTTCTGTTGTAATAATTGAACGGGCGACACGTATGTGATTAATTTACAAAGTTGTGCTTTGCGTTTCTGTTCTTTCGATGGAAACTTGTTTTTGTGCCGTACAGTGCGAGATTACACTTTTCGGTTTTCCTGTATTCCTAATTGAGCGTGTGACACACATTTGCTTCAGTTTACAAAATAGTGCTTTTCATTTACGTTCTTTCATTGGAAACTTGTTCCTGTTAGGAACAAGTTAAGGTTAGGTTTAGGGTCAGGGTTAGGGTTAGGTTTAGGGTTATGGTTAGGTTAGGGCTGGGTAAGGGATAGGGTTAGGGTTAGGGTTAGGGTTAGGGTTAGGGTTAGGGGTTAGGGTTAGGGTTAGGGTTATGTTAGGGCTCAGTAAAGTATAGGGTTAGGGTTAGGGTAAGGTTAGGGCTGGGTAAGAAATAGGGTTAGGGTTAGTGTAGGGGTTAGGGTTAGGGGTAGTGTTAGGGTTAGGGTTAGGGTTATATCACTTTTCAGATTTCCTGTTATAATAATTGAACAGGCGACACATATGTGAATTAGTTTACAAAGTTGTGCTTTGCATTTCTGTTCTTTCTTTGGAAACTTGTTTCTGTGCCATACAGTGCGAAATAGCACTTTTCGGTTTTCCTGTTATAATAATTGAACAGGGGACACGTATTTGAATTAGTTTACAATGTTGTGCTTTGCATTTCTGTTCTTTCTTTGGAAACTTGTTTCTGTGCCATACAGTGCGAGATAACACTTTTCGGTTCTCCTGTTGTAATAATTGAACAGGCGACATGTATGTGAATTAGTTTACAAAGCTGTGCTTTGCGTTTCTGTTCTTTCAATAGAAACTTGTTTCTGTGCCGTACAGCGCGAGATAACACTTTTCGGCTTTCCTGTATTCCTAATTGAGCGTGTGACACACATGTGATTCAGTTTACAAAGTAGTGCTTTTCATTTACGTTCTTTCATTGGAAACTTGTTCCTGTTAGGAACAAGTTAGGTTTAGGGTTAGGGTTAGGGTTAGGGTTAGGGTTAGGGTTAGGGTTAGGTTAGGGGTGGGTAAGGGTAGGGTTAGGGTTAGGGTTAGGGTTAGGGTTAGGGTTAGGTTAGGGGTGGGTAAGGGATAGGGTTAGGGTTAGTGTTAGGGTTAGGTGTTAGGGTTAGGGTTAGAGTTAATGTTAGGGGCTTAGTGTTAGGGTTAGGGTTATATCACTTTTCACTTTTCCTGTTGTAATAATTGAACAGGCGACACGTATGTGAATTAGTTTACAAAGTTGTGCTTTGCGTTTCTGTTCTTTCGATGGAAACTTGTTCCTGTGCTGTACAGTGCATTATATCACTTTTCAGTTTTCCTGGATATTAGTCCTCTGTCAGATAAAGGGTTAGTGAAGATTCTTTCCCAATCTGTAGGCAGTCGTTTTGTTTTGATGATGGTATCCTTTGCTTTACAGAAACTTTTCAGTTTCATGAGGTCCCATTTATTGATTGTTGCTCTTAGAGCCTGTGCTGTTGGTGTTCTGTTCAGGAAGTTGTCTCCTGTGCCAATGAGTTCTAGGCTGTTCCCCACTTTTTTTTCCAATTGATTTAGCGTATCTGGTTTTATGTTGAGGTCCTTGATCCACTTTGACTTTAGTTTTGTGCAGGGTGATAAATATGGATCAATTTTCATTTTTCTGCATGTAGACTTCCAGTTGGTCCAGCACTATTTGTTGAAGATGCTGTCTTTTTTCCATTGAATGGAATTGGCTTCTCTGTCGAATATCGAGTATTCATAGGTGTGTGGATTTAGTTCTGGGTCTTCTATGTGGTTCCATTGATCCTCCTTTCTGTTTCTATGCCAATACCATGCAGTTTTTATTACTGTTGCCCTGTAGTACAGCTTGAGATCAGGAATGGAGATACCTCCAGATGATCTGTTGTTGTACAGGATCGTTTTGGAGATTCTGGGTTTTTTGTTTCTCCATATGAAGCTGAGAATCTTTTTTTCGAGGTCTGTAAAGAATTGAGTTGGTATTTTGATGGGAATTGCATTGAATCTGTAGATTGCTTTTGGCAGTATGGCCATTTTCACAATGTTAATCCTACCAATCCATGAGCACGGGAGATCTTTCCATCTTCTGATATCTTCTTCGATTTCTTTCTTCAGAGACTTGAAGTTTTTCTCAAACAGGTCTTTCACTTGCTTGGTTAGAGTCACACCAAGGTACTTTATGTTATTAGTGGCTATTGTGAAGGGTGTTGTTTCCCTAATTTCTTTCTCAGCCTTTTTGTCTTTGGTATATAGGAGGGCTTCTGATTTTTTTGAGTTGATTTTGTATCCTGCCACTTTGCTGAAAGTGTTTATCAGCTGAAGGAGTTCTCTGGTTGAATTTTTGGGGTCGCTCATGTATACTATCATATCATCTGCAAATAGTGACACTTTGACCTCTTCCTTTCTGATTTGTATCCCCTTGATCTCCTTTAGTTGTCTTATTGCTCTGGCTAGGACTTCAAGTACTATGTTGAAGAGATATGGGGACAATGGACAGCCTTGTCTTGTCCCTGATTTCAGTGGGATTGATTTAAGTTTCTCTCCATTGAGTTTGATGTTAGCTATAGGCTTGCTATATATTGCCTTTACTATGTTTAGGTATGTGCCTTGTATCCCTGATCTCTCCAAGACTTTAAACATGAATGGGTGTTGAACTTTGTCAAATGCTTTTTCGGCGTCTAAGGAGATGATCATGTGGTTTTTCTCCTTCAGTTTGTTTATGTGGTGGATTACATTGAGGGATTTCCGTATGTTGAACCACCCTTGCATGCCTGGGATGAAGCCTACTTGGTCATGGTGGATGATATCTTTGATGTGTTCTTGGATTCGGTTTGCAAGTATTTTATTAAGTATTTTTGCGTCAATGATCATAAGAGAGATAGGCCTAAAGTTCTCTTTTTTTGTTGGGTCTTTGTGTGGTTTAGGTATTAAGGTGACTGTGGCTTCATAGAATGAGTTTGGTAGTGTTCCTTCTGTTTCTATTTTGTGGAATACCTTGAGAAGAATTGGAGTTAGCACTTCTTTGAAGGTCTTGTAGAATTCTGTGCTGAAGCCATCTGGTCCAGGGCTTTTTTTGGAGGGGAGACTGTTAATAACTGCTTCGATTTCCTTGGAAGATATAGGGCTATTCAGTCTTTCTACCTGATCTTGACTTAGTTTTGGTAGATGGAATCTTTCAAGAAAATTATCCATTTCATTCAGATTCTCAAATTTTGTGGCATATAGGCTTTTGTAGTATATCACTTTTCAGTTTTCCTGTTATAATAATTGAACAGGCAACACATATGTGAATTAGTTTACAAAGATGTGCTTTGCGTTTCTGTTCTTTCAATGGAAACTTATTTCTCTGACGTACACTGCGAGATAACACTTTTCAGTTTTCCTGTATTCCTAATTGAGCGAGCGACACACAGGTGATTCCGTTTAAAAGTAGTGCTTTGCTTTTCTGTTCTTTCATTTGAAACTTGTTCCTGTGCTGTACAATGTGATATATCACTTTTCAGTTTTCCTGTTATAATAACTGAACAGGCGACACTTATGTGATTTAGTTTACAAAGTAGTGCTTTGGATTTCTGTTCTTCGGTTGGAAACTTGTTTCTGTGCTGTACAGTGTGATATATCAATTTTAAGTTTTCCTGTTGTAATAATTGAACGGGCGACACGTATGTGATTAATTTATAAAGTTGTGCTTTGCGTTTCTGTTATTTCGATGGAAACTTGTTTCTGTGCCGTACAGTGCGAGATAACACTTTTCGGTTTTCCTGTATTCCTAATTGAGCTAGTGACACACATGTGATTCAGTTTACAAAGTAGTGCTTTTCATTTACGTTCTTTCGTTGGAAACTTGTTCCTGTTAGGAACAAGTTAGGGTTAGGGTTAGGGTTAGGGTTAGGGTTAGGGTTAGCGTTAGGTTAGGGCTGGGTAAGGGATAGGGTTAGGGTTAGGGTTAGTGTTAGGGTTAGGTTAGGGCTGGGTAAGGGATAGGGTTAGGGTTAGGGGTTAGGGTTAGGGGTTAGTGTAAGGGTTAGGGTTAGGGTTAGGTTTAGGTGTTAGGGTTAGGTTTAGGGTTAGGGTTAGTGGCTTAGGGTTAGCGTTAGGTTAGGGATGGGTAAGGGATAGGATTAGGGTTAGGGTTAGGTTTAGGGTTAGGATTAGGGGTTAGGGTTAGGGTTAGGGTTAGGGGTTAGGGTTAGGGTTAGGGTTAGGGTTATATCACTTTTCAGTTTTCCTGTTATAATAATTGAACAGGCGACACATATGTGAATTAGTTTACAAAGTTGTGATTTTCGTTTCTGTTCTCTCAATGGAAACTTGTTTCTGTGCCGTACAGTACGAGATAACAATTTTCAGTTTTCCTGTATTCCTAATTGAGAGAGCGACACACAGGTGATTCCATTTAATATTAGTGCTTTGCTCTTCTGTTCTTTCGTTGGAAACTTGTTTTTGTGCTGTACAGTGCATTATATCACTTTTCAGTATTCCTGTTATAATAATTAAAAGGCGACACGTATGTGAATTAGTTTACAAAGTTGTGCTTTGCGTTTCTGTTCTTTCGATGGAAACTTGTTCCTGTGCTGTACAGTGCATTATATCACTTTTCATTTTTCCTGTTATAATAATTGAACTGATGACACATATGTGAATTAGTTTACAAAGTTGTGCTTTGCATTTCTGTTCTTTCTTTGGAAACTTGTTCCTGTGCCATACAGTGCAAGATTGCACTTTTCGGTTTTCTTGTATTCCTAATTGAGCGAGCGACACATATGTGATTTAGTTTACAAAGTAGTGTTTTGGATTTCTGTTCTTCTGTTTGAAACTTCTTTATGTGCTGTAGAGTTTGATATATCACTTTTTAGTTTTCCTGTTCTAATAATTGAACAGGCGACAAGTATGTGATTAATTTAGAAAGTTGTGCTTTGTGTTTCTGTTCTTTCGATTGAAACTTGTTCCTGTGCTGTACAGTGCGTTATATCACTTTTCAGTTTTCCTGTTATAATAATTGAACAGGGGACACGTATGTGAATTAGTTTACAAAGTTGTGCTTTGCATTTCTGTTCTTTCTTTGGAAATTTGTTTCTGTGTCATACAGTGCGAGATAACACTTTTCGCTTTTCCTGTATTCCTAATTGAGTGAGTGACACACATGTGATTTAGTTTACAAAGTAGTGCTTTGGATTTCTGTTCTTTGGTTGGAAACTTGTTTCTGTGCTGTACAGTGTGATATATCAATTTTCAGTTTTCCTGTTGTAATAATTGAACGGGCGACACGTATGTGATTAATTTACAAAGTTGTGCTTTGCGTTTTTGTTCTTTCGATGGAAACTTGTTTCTGTGCCGTACAGTGCGAGATAACACATTTTGGTTTTCCTGTATTCCTAATTGAGCGAGTGACACACATGTGATTCAGTTTACAAAGTAGTGCTTTTCATTTAGGTTCTTTCGTTGGAAATTTGTTCCTAACGGAACAAGTTAGGGTTAGGGTTAGGGTTAGAGTTAGGGTTAGGGTTAGGGTTAGGGTTAGGTTAGGGATGTGTAAGGGATAGGGTTAGGGTTAGGGTTATTGTTAGGGTTAGTATTAGGGGTTAGGGTTAGGGTTAGGTTAGGGTTAGGGGTTATGGTTAGTGTTAGGGTTAGGGTTAGGGGCTTAGGGTTACTGTCAGGGTTAGGGGTTAGGGTTAGGGGTTAGGGTTAGGGTTAGGGTTAGGTTTAGGGTTAGGGTTAGGGCCTTAGGGTTAGGGTTACGGTTAGGGTTATATCACTTTTCAGTTTTCCTGTTATAATAATTGAACAGGCGACACGTATTTGAATTAGTTTACCACGTTGTGCTTCGCGTTTCTGTTCTTTCGATGGAAACTTGTTCCTGTGCTGTACAGTGCGTTATATCACTTTTCAGTTTTCCTGTTATAATAATTGAACTGGCGACACGTATGTCATTTAGTTTACAAAGTTTTGCTTTGCGTTTCTGTTCTTTCTTTGGAAACTTGTTTCTGTGCCATACAGTGTGAGATAACACTTTTCGGTTTCCCTGTATTCCAAATTGAGCGAGGGACACACATGTGATTTAGTTTACAAAGTAGTGCTTTGGGTTTCTGTTCTTCTTGGAAACTTGTTTCTGTGCTGTACAGTGTGATATATATCACTTTTCAGTTTTCCTGTTGTAATAATTGAACGGGCGACAGGTACGTGATTTAGTTTACAAAGTTGTGCTTTGCTATTCTGTTCTTTCGATGGAAACTTGTTTCTGTACCGTACAGTGCGAGATAACACTTTTTGGTTTTCCTGTATTCCTAATTGAGCGAGCGACACAAAGGTGATTCCGTTTAAATGTATTGCTTTCTTTTCTGTTTTTTCGTTGGAAACCTGTTCTTTTGCTGTACAGTGAGATATATCAGTTTTCAGTTTTCCTGTGTTCTTTATTGGAGCGAGCGACACACATGTGATTTAGTATAAAAATTAGTGCTTTTCTTTCTTGTTCTTTCATTTGAAACTTGTTCCTGTGCTGTACAGTATGATATATCACTTTTCAGTTTTCCTGTTCTAATAATTGAACAGGCGACACGTATGTGATTTAGTGTATAAAGTTGTGCTTTGCGTTTCTGTTCTTTTTATAGAAACTTGTTTCTGTGACGTACAGTACGAGATAACACTTTTTGGTTTTCCTGTATTCCTAATTGAGCAAGTGACACACATGTGATTCAGTTAACCAAGCAGTGCTTTTCATTTACGTTCTTTCGTTGGAAACTTGTTCCTGTTAGGGTTAGGGTTAGGGTTAGGGTTAGGGTTAGGGTTAGGGTTAGGGTTAGGTTAGGGTTGGGTAAGGGATAGGGTTAGTGTTAGGGTTAGGTTAGGACTGGGTAAGGGATAGGGATAGGGTTAGGGTTAGGGTTAGGGTTAGGGTTAGGGTTAGGGGTTAGGGTTAGGGAGAGGGTTAGGGTTAGGGTTAGGGGTTAGGGTAAGGGTTAGGGTTAGGATTAGGGTTAGGGTTATATCACTTTTCAATTTTCCTGTTATAATAATTGAACAGGCAACACATATGTGAATTAGTTTACAAAGTTGTGCTTTGCGTTTCTGTTCTTTCAATGGAAAATTGTTTCTGTGCCGTACAGTGCGCGATAACACCTTTTCAGTTTTCCTGTATTCCTAATGGAGCGAGCGACACACATGTGATTTAGTTTACAAATTAGTCATTTTCTTTTTTGTTCTTTCATTTGAAACTTGTTCCTGTGCTGTACAATGTGATATATCACTTTTCAGTTTTCCTGTTATAATAATTGAACTGGCGACACGTATGTCATTTACTGTACAAAGTTGTGCTTTGCGTTTCTGTTTTTTCTTTGGAAACTTGTTTCTGTGCCGTACAGTGTGAGATAACACTGTTTGGTTTCCCTGAATTCGTAATTGAGCGAGCGACACACATGTGATTTGGTTTACAAAGTAGTGCTTTGGGTTTCTGTTCTTCTTGGAAACTTGTTTCTGTGCTGTACAGTGTGATATATCACTTTTCAGTTTTCCTGCTGTAATAATTGAACGGGCAACACGTATGCGATTTAGTTTACAAAGTTGTGCTTTGCTTTTCTGTTCTTTCGATGGAAACTTGTTTCTGTGCCATACAGTGCGAGATAACACTTTTCGGTTTTCCTGTATTCCTAATGGAGCGAGCGACACACATGTGATTTAGTTTACAAAGTAGTGCTTTGGATTTCTGTTCTTCGGTTGAAAACTTGTTTCTGTGCTGTACAGTATGATATATCACTTTTCAGTTTTCCTGTTGTAATAATTGAACGGGCGACACGTATGTGATTTAGTTTACAAAGTTGTGCTTTGCGTTTCTGTTCTTTCGATAGAAACTTGTTCCTGTGCCATACAGTGGAAGATTACACTTTTCGGTTTTCTTGTATTCCTAATTGAGCGAGCGACACACATGTGATTTAGTTTACAAAGTAGTGCTTTGAATTTCTGTTCTTCTGTTTGAAACTTGTTTCTGTGCTGTACAGTTTGATATATCACTTTTCAGTTTTCCTGTGGTAATAATTGAACGGGCGACAAGTATGTGATTAATTTACAAAGTTGTGCTTTGCGTTTCTGTTCTTTTGATGGAATCTTGTTTCTGTGCTGTACAGTGCGAGATAACACTTTTCGGTTTTCCTGTATTCCTAATGGAGCGAATGACACACATGTTATTCAGTTTACCAAGTAGTGCTTTTCATTTACGTTCTTTCGTTGGAAACTTGTTCCTGTTAGGGTTAGGGTTACAGTTAGGGTTAGGGTTAGGGTTAGGGTTAGGTTAGGGCTGGGTAAAGGATAGGGTTAGGGTTAGGGTTAGGTTTAGGGGTTAGGGTTAGGGTTAGGGTTAGGGTTAGGGGATTAGGGTTAGGATTAGGGTTAGTGTTAGGGGTTAGGCTTAGGGTTAGGGTTAGGGTTATATCACTTTTCAGTTTTCCTGTTATAATAATTGAACAGGTGACACATATGTGAATTACTTTACAAAGTTGTGCTTTGCGTATCTGTTCTTTCAATGGAAACTTATTTCTGTGACGTACAGTGCGAGATAGCACTTTTCAGTTTTCCTGTTATAATAATTGAACAGGGAACACGTATGTGAATTAGTTCACAAAGTTGTGCTTTGCATTTCTCTTCTTTCTTTGGAAACTTGTTTCTGTGACATACAGTGTGAGATAACACTTTTCACTTTTCCTGTATTCCTGATTGAGTGAGCGACACACATGTGATTTAGTTTACAAAAGTGCTTTGGATTTTTGTTCTTCATTTGGAAACTTGTTTCTGTGCTGTACAGTGTGATATATCACTTTTCAGTTTTCCTGTTATAATAATTGAACAGGCAACACATATGTGAATTAGTTTACAAAGTTGTGCTTTGCGTATCTGTTCTTTCAATGGAAACTTATTTCTGTGACGTAAAGTGCGAGATAACACTTTTCAGTTTTCCTGTATTCCTAATTGAGCGAGCGAAACAGAGGTGATTCCGTTTAAAAGTAGTGCTTTGCTTTTCTGTTCTTTCGTTGGAAACTTGTTCTTGAGCTGTACAGTGAGATATATCACTTTTCAGTTTTCCTGTATTCCTAATGGAGCGAGCGACATATGTGATTTAGTTTACAAATTAGTGATATTCTTTTTTGTTCTTTCATTTGAAATTTGTTCCTGTGCTGTACAGTGTGATATATCACTTTTCAGTTTTCCTGTAGTAATAATTGAACAGGTGACACGTCTGTGAATTAGTTTACAAATTGTGCTTTGCTTTTTTGTTCTTTCGTTGGAAACTTGTTGCTGTGCTGTACAGTGCGTTATATCACTTTTCCGTTTTCCTGTTGTAATAATTGAACGGGCGACACGTATGTTATTTAGTTTACAAAGTTGTGCTTTGCTTTTCTGTTCTTTCGATGGAAACTTGTTTCTGTGCCTTACAGGGCGAGATAACACTTTTCGGTTTTCCTGTATTCCTATTTGAGCCAGCGACACACAGGTGATTCAGTTTACAAAGTATTGTTTTTCATTTATGTTCTTTCGTTGGAAACTTGTTCCTGTTAGGAACAAGTTAGGGTTAGGGTTAGGGTTAGGGTTAGCGTTAGAGTTAGGGTTAGTTTAGGGCTGGGTAAGGGACAGGGTTAGGGTTAGGGTTAGGGTTAGGGTTAGGGTTAGGGTTAGTTTAGGGCTTGGTAAGGGATAGGTTTAGAGTTAGGGTTAGGGTTAGGGTTAGGGGTTAGGGTTAGGGTTAGGTTTAGGGTTAGGGTTAGGTGTTACGGTTAGCGTTACGGTTAGCGTTAGAGTTAGGGTTAGTTTAGGGCTGGGTAAGGGACAGGGTTAGGGTTAGGGTTAGGGTTAGGGTTAGGGTTAGGGTTAGTTTAGGGCTTGGTAAGGGATAGGTTTAGAGTTAGGGTTAGGGTTAGGGTTAGGGGTTAGGGTTAGGGTTAGGGTTAGGGGTTAGGGTTAGGGTTAGGGTTAGGGTTAGGGTTAGGGTTAGGGTTAGGGTTAGTTTAGGGCTTGGTAAGGGATAGGTTTAGAGTTAGGGTTAGGGTTAGTGGCTTAGGGTTAGGGTTAGGGTTAGGGTTATATCACTTTTCAGTTTTCCTGTTATAATAATTGAACAGGCGACACATATGTGAATTAGTTTACAAAGGTGTGCTTTGCGTATCTGTTCTTTCAATGGAAACCTATTTCTGTGAGGTACAGTGCGAGATAACACTGTTCAGTTCTCTTGTATTCCTAATTGAGCGAGCGACACACAGGTGATTCTGTTTAAATGTAGTACTTTGCTTTTCTGTTCTTTCGTTGGAAACTTGTTCTTGTGCTGTACAGTGAGATATATCACTTTTCAGTTTTCCTGTATTCCTAATGGAGCGAGCGACACATGTGATTTAGTTTACAAATTAGTGATTTTCTTTTTTGTTCTTTCATTTGAAACTTGTTCCTGTGCTGTACAATGTGATATATTACATTTCAGTTTTCCTGTTATAATAATTGAACAGACGACACGTATGTGAATTAGTTTACAATGTTGTGCTTTGCGTTTCTGTTCTTTCGATGGAAACTTGTTACTGTGCTGTACAGGGCGTTATATCACTTTTCAGTTTTCCTGTTATAATAATTGAACAGGCGACACATATGTGAATTAGTTTACAAAGTTGTGCTTTGCATTTCTGTTTTTTCTTTGAAAACTTGTTCCTGTGCCATACAGTGCAAGATTACACTTTTCGGTTTTCCTGTATTCCTAATTGAGCGAGTGACACACATGTGATTTAGTTTAAAAAGTAGTGCTTTGGATTTCTGTTCTTCTGTTTGAGACTTGTTTCTGTGCTGTACAGTTTGATATATCACTTTTTAGTTTTCCTGTTGTAATAATTGAACGGGCGACAACTATGTGATTAATTTACAAAGTTGTGCTTTGCGTTTCTGTTCTTTCGATGGAAACTTGTTTCTGTGCCTTACAGTGCGAGATAACACTTTTCGGTTTTCCTGTATACCTAATGGAGCGAGTAACACACATGTTATTCAGTTTACAAAGTAGTGCTTTTCATTTACATTCTTTCGTTGGAAACTTGTTCCTGTTAGGAACAAGTTAGAGTTAGGGTTAGGGTTAGGGTTAGGGTTAGGGTTAGGGTTAGGGTTAGGGTTAGGGTTAAGGTTAGGGGTTAGGTTTAGGGTTAGGTTTAGGGGTAAGGGTTAGGGTTAGGGTTAGGGTTAGGGGCTTAAGGTTAGGGTTAGGGATAGGGATATATCACTTTTCAGTTTTCCTGTTGTAATAATTAAACGGGCGACACGTATGTGATTTAGTTCACAAAGTTGTGCTTTCCTTTTCTGTTCTTTGGATGGAAACTTGTTTCAGTGCCTTACAGTGCGAGATAACAGTTTTCGGTTTTCCTGTATTCCTAATGGAGCAAGCGACACACATGTGATTTAGTTTACAAAGTAGTGCTTTGGATTTCTGTTGTTCTGTTGAAAACTTGTTTCTGTGCTGTACAGTATGATATATCACTTTTCAGTTTTCCTGTTATAATAATTGAACGGGCGACACGTATGTGATTTAGTTTACAAAGTTGTGCTTTGTGTTTCTGTTCTTCCGATAGAAACTTGTTTCTGTGACATACAGTACGAGATAACACTTTTCGGTTTTCCTGTATTCCTAATTGAGCGAGTGACACACATGTGATTCAGTTTACCAAGTAGTGCTTTTCATTTACGTTCTTTCGTTGGAAACTTGTTCCTGTTAGGGTTAGGGTTACGGATAGGGTTAGGGTTAGAGTTAGGTTAGGGCTGGGTAAAGGATAGGGGTAGGGTTAGGGTTAGTGTTAGGGTTAGGGTTAGGTTAGGGCTGGGTAAGGGATAGGGTTAGGGTTAGGGTTAGGGTTAGGGTTAGGGTTAGGGACTTAGGGTTAGGGTTAGGGTTAGGGTTATATCACTTTTCAGTTTTCCTGTTATAATAATTGAACAGGCGACACATGTGAATTAGTTTACAAAGTTGTGCTTTGCGTATCTGTTCTTTCAATGGAAACTTATTTCTGTGAATGTTTACCAAGTAGTGCTCTGCTTATCTGTTCTTTCGATGAAAACTTCTTTCTTTGCCGTACAGTTCGATATATATCACTTTTCAGTTTTCCTGTATTCCTAATTGAGCTAGTGACACACATGTGATTCCGTTTATAAAGTAGTGCTTTGCTTTTCCGTTCTTACGTTGGAAACTTGTTCCTGTGCTGTAGAGTGCGATATATCACTTTTCAGTTTTCCTGTATTCCTAATTGAGCGAGCGACACACATGTGATTTAGTGTACAAAGTAGTGCTTAGCTTTTCTGTTTTTCCGTTTGAAACTTGTTCCTGTGTTGTACAGTGCGATATATCACATTTCATTTTTACTGTTATAATAATTGAACAGGCGACACATATGTGAATTAGTTTACAACGTTATGCTTTGCGTTTCTGTTCTTTCGATGGAAACTTGTTTCTGTGCCGTACAGTGCAATATATCACTTTTCAGTTTTCCTGTATTCCTAATTGAGCAAGTGATACATATTTGATTCTTTTTACAGTGTAGTGCTTTGCTTTTCTGTTCTTTCATTGCAAATTTGTTCCTGTGCTGTAGAGTGCGATATATCACTTTTCAGTTTTCCTGTATTCCTAATTGAGCGAGCGACACAAATGTGATTTAGTTTACAAAGTTGTGCTTTGCATTTCTGTTCTTCTGTTGGAAACTTGTTTCTGTGCTGTACAGTGTGATATATCACTTTTCAGTTTTCCTCTTATAATAATTGAACGGGTGACACGTATGTGAATTAGTTTACAAAGTAGTGCTTTGCTTTTCTGTTCTTTCGTTAGAAACTTCTTCCTTTGTTGTACAGTGCTATATATCACATTTCCGTTTTCCTGTTATAATAATTGAACATGCGACACATATGTGAATTAGCTTACAAAGTTATGCTTTGCTTTTCTGTTCTTTCGATGGAAACTTGTTTCTGTGCCATACAGTGGGAGATATCACTTTTCAGTTTTATTGTATTCCTAATTGAGTGAGCGACACACATGTGATTCCCTTTACAAAGTAGTGCTTTGCTTTTCTCTTCTTTTGTTGGAAACTTGTTCCTGTGCTGTACAGTGCGATATATCACTTTTCATTTTTCCTGTTTTCCTAATTGAGCGAGCGACACATATGTGATTGAGGTTACAAAGTAGTGCTTTTTCGTTTATGTTCTTTTGTTGGAAACTTGTTCCTGTTTGGAACAAGTTAGGGTTAGGGTTAGGGTTAGGGTTATATCACTTTTCAGTTTTCCTGTTATAATAATTGAACAGGTGACACGTATATGAATTAGTTTACAAAGTAGTGCTTTGCTTTTCTGTTCTTTCGTTGGAAACTTGTTACTGTGCCTTACAGTTGGAGATAACACTTTTCAGTTTTCCTGTATTCCTTTTTTTTGTTTGTTTCTTTTTTTATTTTTTTTATCAGTTACATTTTATTAACTCTGTATCCCAGCCGTGTCCGGATCCCTCATTCCCTCCCGGTCCCTCCCTCCTTCCCTCATCTCCACCGTGCCCCTTTCCAAGTCCACCTGATAGGGGGGACCTCCTCCCCATTCATCTGATCCTTTTTTATCAGGTATCTTCAGGACTGGCTGCAAAGCCCTCCTCTGTGGCCCAACAGGAGTGCTCCTCCCTTCGGGGGTGGGGAGACCAAAGAGCCAGTCATTGAGTTCCTGTTAGAAATAGTCCCTGTTCCCCTCACTTTGGGAAACCAATTGGTTACTGAGCTACCACAGGCTACATCTGAGTGGAGGTTCTAGGTTATATCCATTCATGGTCCTTGGTTGAATGTCAGTCTCAGAAAAGACCCTGTGCCCAGATATATTTGGTCCTTGTGGAGCTCCTATCCTTTCCCCATCAGACTAATTCCCCTTCTTTCTTATGATTCCCTGTACTCTGCCAAAGGTTTGGTCATGAGTCTTTGCTTTGAAAACACTGCTAGTTAGAGTCTTTCAGATGCGCTCAGTAGACTCCTGTCATACGTTCAATGCATATCCCATCTGTCTTTCTAAATGAGGATTGATCATCTTACCCCATGTCCGCTCAATTGATTATCTTTTTTAGGTGTATAGATTTCATTATGTTTATCATATCTTATAGGTCTATATAAGTGAGTATATCCCATGTTTGTCTTTCTCCTTCTGGGATATTTCACTCAGAATGATCTTTTCTAGATCCCACCATTTGCCTGCAAATTTCATGATTTCCTCCTTTTTCATTGCTGAGTAGTATTCCATTGTATAAAAATACCACAATTTCTGTACCCATTCCACCGTTGATGGACATCTGGGTTGTTTCCAGGTTCTGGCTATTACAAATAGAGCTGCTATAAACATGGTTGAGCAAGTGTTCTTTTTGTGTACTTGAACGAACTTTGGGTATATACCTAGCAGTGGTATAGCTGGGTCTGGAGGAAGCACTATTCGTATTTGTCTTAGAAAGCGCCAGATAGCTTTCCAGAGTGGTTGTACCAGTTTACATTCCCACCAGCAGTGGAGGAGGGTTCCCCTTTCTCCACAACCTCTCCAGCATGTGTTATCGCTTGAGTTTTTCATCTTGGCCATTCTGATGGGTGTAAGGTGATATCTCAGGGTCGTTTTGATTTGCATTTCCCTGATGGCTAATGAGGATGAGCATTTCTTTAAGTGTTTTTCTGCCATTCGATATTCCTCTGTGGAGAATTCTCTGTTTAGCTCTGTTCCCCATTTTTTAATTGGATTACTTGGATTGCTGCTTTTCTGCTACTTATTTCTTTGTATATACTGGATATTAGTCCTCTGTCAGATAAAGGGTTAGTGAAGATTCTTTCCCAATCTGTAGGCAGTCGTTTTGTTTTGATGACGGTATCCTTTGCTTTACAGAAACTTTTCAGTTTCATGAGGTCCCATTTATTGATTGTTGCTCTTAGAGCCTGTGCTGTTGGTGTTCTGTTGAGACATGGTTTTAACACAGCCCAAGCTGTCCTCCAGCTAACAGGGTAGCCTAGGCTGGCATCAAACTCTGAATTTTCCTACCTCATCTTACAGAGTGCAGGGAAAACTAGTGTGTAATACTGAGCTTACAAATACTCTCTCTTTCTGCATTGCACTCATTAAATTTCCGAAGCTGTCAAGAAAATCTAAACCATTACTAAAATCTCATTTGATAAAAACCCAATGAAATGCTCCTGGCATCCACATCCCTCTATTCTTTTACCCCATTTTTAAAAAGATGTTCTTCTACTGCCAGTTTGTGTGCTGGCTTCTGTTGAACAGCATCAACATGAAATAGACCTCCTCCTGAGACTGTAGCTCAGTTGGTAGAGTGACTAACTACCATTCATGAAGCCCTGGGTCTGATCCTCTGCACTTTTGTAAGAGAGATATGATAGTAAACACCTGTAGTTTCCAGCACAGGGGAGGTGGAGGCAGCAAGACAGAAATTTAAGGTCATCCTCAGCTACATAGAGAGATTTTGGCCAGTCTAGGTTACATGGAACCATGTCTACAAAGGGGAGGAGCACCTGACCAGATGGGTCATGAGTTTAAACTGATAGTGGCTCTTGCACAGTACCTTAGTTTGCTTCCCAGCAACCATATCTCATTGCTCATGGCCACCTCTAACTCCAGGTTTAGGGTATCCAATGCAGGGTAATTATTTTGAAAACTAATTTAAATTATCATATTCATTTATTTTTTTATTTGTTTGTTTTTGTTTTTCAAGACAGGGTCTCATTATGTAGTCCTGGCTGTCCTGAAATTACTCTGTAGACCATGGCTGAACTTGAACTCACAGGTATCTGTCTGCCTCTTTTTCCCCAGGGCTGGGATTAAAGACTGTATTTTTTTGTTTATTTGTTTGTTTTAGTTCCTTTCCTATGTTTGTCATCTGAGGAGATCAGAAGAATTCATGGGATCCTGTAGAGGTGGACCAGGTGCCGTGAGCCAGCTTAAGTGGATACTGTGAATTAAACTTAGGTTTATTTTTGGAATAGCCGGAAGTATTCTTATCCACTGAGCCATTCCTTTAGCCCTCTCAGTTTTTTTTAAGTTGATATAAGTAAATTTGGGGAATCTGAGGATTTAGCTCAATGGAAGAAAGCATGCTCTACATGTATGAGAGCAAAGATTTCATCCTCCATGCTGCAAAAAAAAAAATGCTTGTTTTGTTTTGCTTTATATTTTCAGACAGGACTTCTTTTAGCCATTGATAGTCATAAACTCACTAGCCAAGGATATCCTTGAACTTCTGATTGTTCCACCTGTACCTCCTAAGGGCACTGATTACAGGTAATACCACTGTGTCAAGTTTTATGTGGTGTTGGGCATGAACCCATAGCTTCATGCATGCTAGGCAAGCACCATGCCAACTGAGTTCTATCCCCAGCCATTTTTTTTCTGTGAAGTCACAGAAAAAAATAATCTCATTGCATTTTCTAAAACCTCTCTTTAATCTTTAATACTCTTGGCACCCTTCCACCTGTGGGACAGATTGTTCACTTTGCCACATGTTGACTAAGGCTGTACGGTATTCACCTTAATTCCAGGAGGAGGAGGGAAATTGCCTACTGAGTGCTGGAAGACAAAAGGTAGGCTATGAAACGACAGGCGTAAATGATACTGAAATAAAAATCTCTGAAGATCTGGAAAAGGTGTGGCCCCCAAATGGAATCCAAGGCCAGAAATCACTGAGCCCGTCCCTTCAGTACACTGTAATCCCAAGGCAGGTGCACATGTCACTTAAGACTCACTGGCCAAGGTGGCAGCGCCAGGAGAACACTACTTCTGAGGACCAGGACAACATTTTCTGTACAGCAACCAATTGACTGAACTCTGGGCCCTAAAACAATAGTGATCATGTTTCCCAGGTGAGAGGAAACCCCCACAGTGTGGGAATCAGTCAGGTCCACTCTCAGCTCACCCAGCCAGAACCCGGAAGAGATCCCAGGTCGTGCAGCCACTAGGTTGCCAGACCAGAGCCACATGCCTGTGTATCCTGATCACCTTCCCAGGCTGAATGGTGGGTACAAAAACACCAGAGAATGGGAGTCCCAGTTGCGAGAAAAACCCACAGGGAAGGAAGGAAAAGGATCTAGCCTCCGGTCAGCCAGTCTTTCCCTGGAAAAGATCTCACAGAATGGTGGGTGTGCACCACCAGCACTGAACTGGGCTCCAGCTGTGAGCACAGAGACTTGCTGCATGCCCAACTCTCCATCACAGACAGAACTGTGCACTGCAGGGCAACAGAGGCTGGGAGTCCCTGTTGGGAGAAAACCCCACAGGAAGGAAGCAGATGGGGACTGAATTAGGTCATCCAGTATATCCCTGGAAAAGGTCCCATAGACTAGCAGGCACTCGTGCTGTCAGCCCAGAGACCTGCTGTGCACAGTTGTTCAGTAGAGACAGAACTGTGTGCCCCAGGGCACTAGAGACTTGGAGTCCCTGTCAGGGAAAAAAACTTACAGGGAAGGAAGCAAATGCAGATGGATGGAGGGCACCCAATATATCCCTGAAAAAGGTCCCACAGACCAGCGTGCCTGCCAAGCCAGGGACCTGCTGTGCACCAGCTAGCCTGCTGCTCCCAGGAGAGCGGTACTCACCTGCCACTGATTACCACTTGGGTACTGGGGCACAGAGCCCCAACCTCAGACCTACAGAAGCCTGGGATCCCCGAGATCAACCCCCAGATACTTCTCCAAGGGGCAACCAGTTATCCCTAAACAAACCATACCACGGGCTACCCAGGTTACAGCAACAGCTCACTAAATTACAGCAAGAAACCCAGAAGCAGGGCAGCTGTGACTTCTCCGAGTGAGAGGAGAGCCCTCTCCACTAACAAGGACCACAGTTACCACTCAGGTCTGTACACCTGAGGTGATCTGTGACAACTCCTGAAAAACACCGGCCATTCAGTGACCATACCCAAAAAGCTGAGGAGGCTTCCTTCAGAAAAAAAGAAACATTCCTGCCAATGGGATTCTCTCCACCACAGGATTCCAGGGACCACCAAAAACTAACACCCAACACCGAAGATAGCCCAATGGGTAGAGCCAAGGTAAAAGCTCAACCAACAAAAGACAGAGCAGTATGGCATCTCCAGAACCCAGTTATACAAAGGCAAGTAGCCCTGGACACCCCAGCATAACTGAAATTCAAGAAGATGACCTAACATCTATGCTCATGAAGAGGAAAATAGAGGAAACAAAATGTGTAAAGACCTAGAAGAACATAAAGACATAACAGCTTATGACCATTTGTAAAGAAATAGAGGAAGATAAATACAAACAGATTATGGTCATCTGTAAAGAAAGATGGGAAGTTGCAGCCAGTTTGTGGCCTTTAAAGAGGAAATATTTAAATCACTGAAAGAAATAAAAGAAACAGAGGATTGTTCAAACAAACAGCTGAAGGAATTGAAGGAAAATACAGTCAGACAGGTGAAGGAAATCAACAAAATGGCTCAAGATCTGAAGATAGAATTGGAAAAATTAAAGAAAACACAAATGGAGGAAATCATGGAGAGAAAGAACTTGGGGAAGAAAATAGGTACTACACAGGTAAGCATAACTAATAGACTTCCAACAAGAGATGGAAGAAAGAATCTCAGGTGTGCAGGATAAAATGGAAGAAATCAATGTATCCCTCAAAGAAAATGTTAAATATTAAAAATTCCTGACACAGACCATCCAAGAAATTCATGACAACATAAAAAGACAAAACCTAAGAAGAATAAGAATAGAGGAAAAAGAAGACTCCCTCCTCCAAGGCCCAGTAAATATTTTCAACAAGATCATTGAAGAAAATTTCCCCAACTTAAAGGAGAGGCCAATAAGAATACAAGAGGTCTACAGAACACCTAATAAATCAGACAAGGAAATCTTCCCATCACATAATAATCACAACAGTAAGTATACAGAACAAAGAAAAAATACTAAAAGCTGCAAGGGAAAAAGGCCAAGTGACATATAATGGCAAACCCATTAGAATCACACCTGACTTCTCAACAGAGACTATGAAAGCCAGAAGAGCCTGGATGTATCCATCCAGACCCTAAGAGAACACAGATGTCAGCATAGGCTACTGTACCCAGCAAAACTCTCAGTCCTCATAGATGGAGAAAACAAGATATTCAATGACAAAAATTTCAACAATACCTACACACAATTCCAGTGTTACAGAAGATGCTAGAAGGAAAAATACAACCCAAGAAAACGAACTACTTTCAAAAAAAACAAAAACAAAAACAAAACAAAAACAAAACAAAAACAAAACAGGAAATAAATAACTTCACTACAGCAAAACAAAAACAAGTAGCCAAACACACTATCGTAGCCAACATCAATATCAAAGGATCTAAGAGCCACTGGTCATTAATCTCCCTCAACATCAGTGGACTCAATTCTCCAATAAAAAGACACAGACTAACAGAATGGATGCGTAAACAAGACCCAACAATCTGTTGCATACAAGAAACACACCTAAATCACAAAGATAGACATTACCTGAGAGTAAAGGGCTGGAAGACGGTTTACCAAGCAAATGGACCCAAGAGGCAAGCAGGAGTAAGTAAGCCATTCTAATATCTAATAAAAGATATTTTCAACCAAAATTAATCAAAAGAGATAGAGAAGGACACTTCATAATCATCAAGGGAAAAATTCACCAGGAAGATATCACAATCCTGAACATCTATGACCCAAATGCAAGGGCACCCACATTTGTAAAAGAAACTTTAATAAAGCTTAAACCACACATAGACCCCCACACATTAATAGTGGGAGACTTCAACACCCCACTCTCAACAAAGGACAGGTCAACAAAACAGAAATTAAACAAAGAAACAATAACTCTGACAGGTCATGAATCAAATGGACCTCGTGGACATCTACAGAACCTTTCACCCAAACAAAAAAAAATTACCTTTTTCTCAGCACCTCATGGAACCTTCTCCAAAGTAGACCATATAGTGGGTCACAAAGCAAGACTCAACAGATATAAGAAGATTGCTTTTTTATGACAACAACTACATTTCAACTAAACATAAAGTTTAAATACATGGATGAAGTGTTGTTAATAAGGCACTTTAAAAAATACATATTAATATTTTTGCTTCAATAAAGAAACAAAAAGTTATCAGCATTCTCTTTTGTTTAAATTAGCACAGCTTTTGATTATCTGAAACCAGAAAATTATAAACATCTAAAAAATATTTTTCTTAGTTACGCTGGAATCTGCATCAGTTAATAGTGTTAATTCACTCTAAACTTAATAGTTAACACTCTAAACAAATAATTCAGAGTCAATTATATACTTATAAAGTCAACAAAAATAAGAAAATGTGTAACTACCCCATTTTTTAATTGGATTACTTGGTTTGTTGGAGTTTAACTACTTGAGTTCTTTATATATTCTGGATATTAGCCCTTTGTCAGATATAGGGTTGGTGAAGATCCTTTCCCAATCTGTAGGCTGTCATTTTGTTCTGATGACAGTGTCCTTTGCCTTATAGAAGCTTTTTTTTTTCCTGGGGTCTCATTTATTGATTGATGATCTTAGAACCTGTGTTCTCGATGTTCTGTGCCAGTGAGGTCAAGGCTCTTCCCCTCTTTTTTTTCTAATAGATTTAGTGTGTCTGGTTTTATGTTGAGGTCTTTGATCCACATGGACTTTAGTTTTGTGCAGGGTGATAAATACGGGTTTATTTGCATTTTTCTGCATGTAGACATCCAGTTAGAACAACATCATTTGTTGAAGATGCTATCTTTTTTCCATTGCATGGTTTTGGATTCTTTGGAACTTTTCTGGCATGAACCAAGTGGCAGTCTCTCTGATCCCCTCCCGTTTATTAGTTGATGGTCTTCATGTTTTTTGCATGTTCCATTTTAGTCCTGATCAGAAAATTCTTTCCTGAAAATTCCAACGTATCTCTTATTTTTCTTTTGTTAGTTTCAGGATATCATGAAAAAGATTGCAGTTCTTCTATGATACCTCTGGAATTGTTTTGTGCATGGTGAGAGATATGGACAGTTTCATTTTTATGTGGAGGTAAATAGTTCAGCAAGTACTACTGAAGGTGCTCTTTTCCCTAATTTTCAAAAGCTGTAGGAGTGCAGCTTTGTGTGGTGGTCCTCAATTCTATTCCAATGGTCAGTAAGCCCATTTTTAAGACAGTACCATGCTGTTTTTATTACTATAGCTCTGTAATGTAACCTGACACATGAAATGGAGATACCTGCAGAAGTATTTTTGATGTTAAAGACAGTTTTTGTTGTTTTGGATTTTTTTTCTTACAAATGGATTTCAAGAACATTTTCAGTTTCTTTGAGGAACTATATTGGAAATTGGTGGAGACTGCATTGAATATATGAATAGCTTTTGGTAGAGTGGGCATTTACACAACATTATTCTTATAAAACCCTAAGCATGTGCAGTCTTTCCATCTTCTGGTTTCTTATCTAATGTCTTAAAATTTGCCTTGTGTTTGTTAGGTGCATTTGATTTATGGTGTCTTTAAATTCCACAGTTCCTTGGATTAGTTTGTTTCCAGATAACCAGTTTATTAGCAGAAGGAATTATTGATTATCACTGTTTTGGAGCAAATCTGTTGTTTCATATGTAATTTTTTCTTTTAGGAAACTGAGTACACTTGTTTTTGATGTCTGTGTGTTGGGATTGTAATATCTTTTTGTTTGTTTTTTTTCCCCAGACAGGTGTCTCTGTGTAGCTCTGGCTCTCCTGGACTTGCATTTTAGGCCAGGGAGGATTTGAACTCACTGTGACCAAGCCTCCTCTGCCTCCAGGATTGCTGGGATTACAAGTGCACACTGCCACCACTACCAAACTGATTGTAATATCTTTTGGTGGATTTTTCTTGAATGAGTATGAAGTGCCCCCCTAACTACTTTTGTCTTGAAGTACATTTGGTCAGACAATAAAATACCTATATATATGGTGGTTTTCTGGTTCCATTTCATTGGAATCTTATCAAGTCTATTTCCACAAGTAAGTGTCTGTATTTAACATTGATGTAAGGTTCTTAGAGGCAGAAAACAGATGTATCCTGTTTCTTATCCAGTCTGGTAGTTCATGCGTATTTATTGAGAAATTGAGACCAGTAATATAGTTATTATGAAAGCTGTGTATTGATTTTTGTTATTTTCTTGATTTCATGCTTTTTTCTTGAATATATTTGACAATTAAACATTGTACATGCAATATTTTTTAGTACCTTGTGATATCTTGGTCATTCTTCTTTTTACATTGATATATTCCTCCTAATTTTTTTCATAGTGCTGTTTTGTACACATGAATTCTTTTAATGAGTGTTTACTGTAAAAGCTTATTCCTCCTGCAGTTTTAATACATATTTTTGTTGAGTATAACTTCTTGTCTAACAGTTACGATGTTTCAGGGGTTAGAGTATATCCTTTGATTTCCTTCTGTGGTTAAGTTTATGTGAAACTCTTTTGTATTATTCTAATAAGTGGGCTACCTTTTTAAGTTACTTTATCTTCCTCAGTGTAAAATTTAATACCATTTTTAAATTTTGTGTTTCTAGTATTTTAACTATACTACATTGTTAAAATCTCTATGCCAATCTCCCTCTTTCTCTCTCTGTTTGGCAGGGTTCCAATGTTCAGGATATGACTTGTGACAGGATGAAGAATCCCTGTTCAATTTATCTCTTGAGTGGTCAGGTAAAAGGGACTGGATACACTGTTGCTAAGGCAGAAAACTTAACCTGGCCACCTGTTTTGTTTTCACTGATTGAACTTGTCAAAATCTGCTCTGGCCCAAACTGGAAGAGTCCTACTCAGTTAGGTTCTGAATCTATTCACTTATTTGTGGATCGATAGGAAAAGGAAGAAAAAAAAGGAAAGTAAGCACAGACTGTTCCTATACACATGCTCAACAGAAAGGGTAGATGAAATTAAAACCTTATAGTTCATCTTAAACAAATTTTCAAGAGTTTACATATGATGATGTTGTTGCTTTTAGCTAGCAACTCCTCTGTAGAAACTGCGTCAGGCTTCTGGTCCCACAGTACACACCCATATATACATATAGACAAACAATCAGACATATGGATTTGTACATATTACTACACACATTCCATGGTTGATAAAAGTGGAGCTCCTGACCTGCAAACAATTGACATACACTCATATAAAATCACTGGCCATAAAAAACTCATTTATTATCTATTTATACTTTTATATTTCTGAGGCAAAGGAATTACCTCATAGTCAATAAGACAATTGATCACAAAATAAGATGAATTCTAAAATACAACAGTTTACACATTTTAAAACTAAACATTTCTTATTTATGTATCCTTTACATGTGTTCATAGTTTAGAATGACAAAGGCTGAAAAGGGTCTCAAAGTTCCAAGAATATATGTATTTTCAGTTAGGACTAACCTGGCTACACCTTTCAGCTCTCTCTAAGTTTATACTGAGTTCAAGATAATAATTCTTTTTTGCTTCAAATTCTAAGAAACAACGTTTATTTAAAATGATAGTATGCCATTAGTTGACAAGGTATAAGAAATTACAACAAAATAGTTTATATTTAATGGCATCAATATTTGTACTTGATTTAGACATTTTATGGTAGCTCTATTATATTTTGGGTTCATGGGAAGTTTAAAATGACTTGCCTGTACCTATGGTGTATACCAGGGTTCGTGGCATCATCTGGAATAAAGGCTATCTGAGAGGTCACAAATGTGCCTCATATCTGTCTCCTAGTAATGTATCTGGAGGTTCACAAAGCTGTTTATTGCAGTCATAAACATTCTAAAGTTGTTTTAGAAGTTTGAAAGCAATTTAACTTTAAAATTATTTGAATCAAATCAGGAATTCCATAATTAGGAAATAATCCAGTTAAAAAGCAGTACATCTTCAATAAGATTGTTCAATTAGAGTGGGTAAATCCCCAGAAAGTGATGGTTCAAACCATGCCAGGTTTTAGGGAGATGCAGCAGTGCACAAATGATGGTGTTGTTAGAGGTTGGAATCAGTTCTGTGGTGCATGACAGTACAGTCCTTGCAAAATACAGGATTCCCTTCCAGAGAGCTCTCCTACCTACTGAACTTTCCCAAATCAGTGGCTCTTGACATCATTTCAGATGCTGGAAGCATTTCTGTGGCTGCATCACAGTACAGATGCAAAATACTGGACAACCTTCCAGAAGGCTCACATTCCTAAAGAGCTCCTTTTACAGAAGGGCTCCTGACAATACGTCATGGAGAATTTGTTTTCTAGTCTTATGTAATTGGCATTCTGTAGTTCTCTCACAACTTGGTAGGCATCCCTTTTATTAGCTTTTGGAAATTTTCTTCAATACCTTTACTGAAGATACTTTATATGACTTTGCTAATGTTTTTATGCTCCTCTTTTTATAAATATACTTTAGGTGTTTGATATTTTCTTTGTATCCCCAAACTCTGTCATTTCCATTCATATATGCTTTTAAGTTTCTCATTTTCTTTTATTGAGTCTTCTGGTTCCTCTACTTGGTCTTCTTTCCTAAACTCTCTCTTTTCAACAAGATCAATTCTGTTAGTGTGACTTTACACTGAGATTTGTATTTCCTTGACTGGGTTTTCCTATTTAGCATTGTTTCAGTTTGAGTTTTTGAAAAAAAAATTAATTTATTTTATTTTTATTATTAGTTACATTTTATTAACTCTGTATTCCAGCTGTATTCCACTCCCTCATTCCCTCCCAACCCTACCCTCCCTCCCTCATCTCTTCCCTGCCCCTTTCCAAGTCCACTGATTGGGAAGGACCTCCTCCCCTTTTATTTGTCCCTGTTTTATCAGGTATTTTCAGGACTGGCTGCAAAGTCCACCTCTGTGGCCTATCAGGACTGCTCCTCCCTTGTGGGGTGGGGAGGTCAAAGAGCCTGCCATTGAGTGCCTGTCAGAAATAGTCCCTGTTCCCCTTACTGTGGGAAACCAATTGGTTAATGAGCTACCACAGACTACATCTGAACAGAGGTTCTATGTTATATCCATACATGGTCCTGGGTGGAGTGTCAGTCTCAGAAAAGACCCCTTTGCCCAGATATATTTGGTCCTTGTGGAGCTCCTATCCTTTCCGCGTCATAAAAACTCCCTTCTTTCATATGATTCCCTGCACTCTGCCAAAGGTTTGGTTATGAGTCTTAATATCTGTTTTGATACACTGCTAGGTAGAGTCTTTCAGAGGCCCTCTGTGGTAGGCTCCTGTCCTGTTACTTGTTTTCTCCTATGTCTAATGCCCATCCCATTTGTCTTTATAAGTGAGGAGTGTATAGATTTCAGTATGTTTTATCATCTTGTAGGTCTATATAAGTGAGTATATACCGTGTGTGTCTTTCTCCTTCTGGGATACCTCATTTAGAATGATATTTTCTACATCCCACCATTTGCCTGCAAATTTCATGATTTCCTTGTTTTTTTATTGCTGAGTAGTATTCCATTGTGTGAAAATTGCCACAATTTCTGTATCCATTCCTCCGTTGATGTTGATGGACATCTGGGTTGTTTCCAGGTTCTGGCTATTACAAATAAAGCTGCTACAAACATGGTTGAGCAAATGTCCTTGTTGTGTACTTGAGCAAATTTTGGGTATATGCCTAGCAGTGGTATAGCTTGGTCTTGAGAAAGCACTATTCTTAATTGTCTGAGAAAGCACCAGATTGACTTCCAAAGTGGTTGTACCAGTTTACATTCCCACCAGCAATGGAGGAGGGTTCCCCTTTCTCCACAACCTCTCCAGCATGTGTTGTCATTGGAGTTTTTTATCTTAGCCATTCTGATGGGTGTAAGGTGAAATCTCAGGGTCGTTTTGATTTGCATCTCCCTGATGGCTAAGGATGTTGAGCATTTCTTTAAGTGTTTCTCTGTCATTCTATATTCCTCTGCTGAGAATTCTCTGTTTAGTTCTGTATCTCATTTTTTAATTGTATTACTTGTTTTGTTGGTGTTTAACTTCTTTAGTTCTTTATATATTCTGTATATTAGCCTTCTGTCAGATGCAGGGTTAGTGAAGCTCTTTTCCCATTCTGTAGGATGTCGTTTTGTTCTGATTGATGGTGTCCTTTGCTTTACAAAAGCTTTTCAGTTTCATAAGATCCCATTTATTAATTATTAATCTTGGAGCTAGTAGTGTTGGTGTTCTCTTCAGGACATTGTCTTATGTGTAAATAAAGTCAAGGCTCTTCCCAATTTTTTCTTCTTACAGGTTTAGTGTGTCTGGTTTCATGTTGAGTTCTTTGATTCACTTAGACTTTAGTTTTGTGCAGGTTGATAAATATGGGTCTGTTTGCATTTTTCTACTTAGACATTCAATTAGACTAGCATAATTTGTTGAAAATGCTGTTTCTTTTCCATTGTGTGGTTTTAGGTTCTTTGTCAAAATTTAAGTTTTCTTAGATGTGTGGATTTATTTCTGGGTTTTCTGTTTGAGTACAATAATCTACCAATCTGTTTGTATGCCATTACCGTGCCATTTTTATTAGTGTTGCTCCATAGTACAGCTTGAGATCTGGGATGGAGATACCTCCAGAATTTCTGTTATTGTACAGGATTGGTTTTAGGAATTCTATGGTTGTTTTTTGTCTTTTTAATTTGTTTTGTTTTGTGAAATTGAGAATTGTTCTTTCAATGTTTGTAGAAAATTCTGTGGTATTTTTACGGGAATTGCATTAAATCTGTAGATTGTTTTTGGTAGCATGGACATTTTCACTATGTTAATCTTACAGTTCCATGAGCATGGGAGATTTTTAAATCTGTTATTGTACAGGATTGTTTTTAGGAATTCTGTAGGTTTTTTTTATTTTGTTTTGTGAAATTGAAAATTGTTCTTTCAATGTCTGTAGAAAATTTTGTGGTATTTTGATGGGAATTGCATTAAATCTGTAGGTTGCTTTTGGAAGCATAGACATTTTCAATATGTTAATCCTACAGCTTCATGAACATGGGAGATCTTTTCATCTTCTGATATCTTCTTCAATTTCTTTCTTTAGACACTTGAAGTTTTTTTTCCCCTGTGCTTCTTTCATTTTTTTGGTTAGAGTTACACCAAGGTTCTTTAAGTTCTTTGTGGCTATTGTGAAGGGAGTTGTTTCCCTAATTTCTTTCTCAGCCTTTTGTCTTTTGTATAAGGAGGGTTTCAGATTTTTTTTTGAGATATTTTTTATCCAGCCACTTTGCTGAAGGCATTTATCAGCTGAAGGGGTTCTCTGGTAGAATTTTTGGGGTCACTGATGATCTGCCAATAGTGATACTTTGACCTCTTCCTTTGCAATTTGCAATTCCTTAATCTTAATCTTAATTCTTCCTTTGAAATTCCCTTAATACCCTTTAGTTGTCTTATTGCTCTATCTAGGGCTTCCAGTACGATGTTGAAAAGATACAGAGTGGGCAGCCTTCCCTTGTCCCTGATTTCTGTGGGATTGATTTAAATTTCTGTCCAATTAATTTGATGTTGGCTGTAGGGTTGCTGTACGCTGCTTTTACTATGTTTCGGTATGTGCCTTGTATCCATGATCTCTCCAAAGCTTTAAACATGAATGGGTGTTGAACTTTGTAAAATGTTCTTTCAGCATCAAAGGAGATGCTCATGTGTTTGTTTACGTTTTCAGTTTGTTTTTATGGTGGATTACATTGATTTTTTTTTATGTTTAACTACTCCTGCATGGCTAAGATGAAGCCTACTTGGTTGTGGTGATCGATATCTTTAATATGCTTTGCATTCAGTTTACAAGTATTTTATTGAGTAATTTTGCATCAATGTTCCTAAGTGAATTTGGTCTAAATTTCTCTTACTTTGTTGGGTCTTTGTGTGGTTTTGCTATCAGCATGACTGTGGCCTCACAGAATGAGTTTGGCAACATCCCTTCTGTTTCTGTTTTGTGGAACAGTTTGAAGAGTATTTGTATTAGCACATAGTTGAAGGTCTGGTAGAATTCTGCACTGAAACAATATGGCCCTGGGTCTTTTATGGATCGGAGATTTTTGATGAAACCTTCTATTTCCTTATGTGATATAGGACTGTTTAATTTATTTACCTGATCTTGATTCATCTTTGGTAAATGGAATCTGTCAAGCAAATTTTCCATTTAGTTACATTTTCAAATTTTGTTGCATATAGCCTTTTGAAGAAGGACCTAATGATTCCTTAAATTTCCTCAGTGTCTGTTGTTATCTTCTCCTTTTCACTTTTGATTGTGTTGATTTGTACAATGTTCCTTTGCCTTTTAGTTAATTTGGCTAAGGGTTTGTCTGTCTTGTTCATTTTCTCAAAGAACCAGTTCTTGAATTTGGTGATTCTTTGACTCGTTCTCTTTGTTTCTAATGTATTTATTCCATCCCTGAGTTTGATCATTTTTAGTTGTATACTCTTCTTAGGTGGCTCTGCTTCTTTATTTCTAGTATTTTAAGGTGTGCCATTAAGTTGCTTGTTTGAGATGCCTTGAATTTTCTTATGAAGGCACTTAGTGCTATGAACTTTCCTCTTAGTACTGTTTTCATTGTATCCCATAAATTTGGGTGCCTTCATTTTCATTGAGTTTTAGGAATTCTCTGATTTCTTCTTTTTTATTTCTTATCTGATCTTGCTGTTGTTGAGTAGAGAGTTGTTTAGTTTCCATGCATATGTAGGCATGTTGTTATTTCTGTTGTTGTTGAGGTCTAGTTTTGGGCCATGGTGGTCTGATAGGATACAAACGATTGTTTAAATCTTCCTATATCTGTGAAGGCTTGCTTTGTGCCTGGCTGTATAGTCAGTTTTGGAGAAGGTTCCACGAGGTGCTGAGAAGAATGTATACTCTTTTGTGTTTGTGTGAAAGTGTCTATAGACATCTATTAGGTCCATTTGATTTAAGACCTCTGCAAGTGTCATTATTTCTCTATTTAACTTCTATCACAATGATCTATCCTTTGGCAAGAGTGGGGTGTTGAAGTCTCCCTCTAATAAAGTATTGGGATCAATGTGTGATTTAAGATTTAATAAAGTTTTTTTGACATATCCTTGTGTTTTGGTGCATTGATGTTCAGGATTGTGATGTTCTCCTGATGTATTTTTCCTCTGATGAGAATGAAGTATCCTTCTTCATCTCTTTTGATTAATTTTGGTTGAAAGCCTATTTTATTAGATATTAGGATGGCTACACAAGCTTCCTTCTTGTGTCCATTTGCTTGGAAAACTTTCTTCCAACTCATTACTCTGAGGTAGTGGCGACTTTTGTTGCAGAGGTGTTTCTTAAATGCAACAGAATGTTGGATCCTGTGTCTGCAACAAGTCTGTTTGTCTGAGTCTTTTTATCGGAGAGTTGAGACTATTAATGTTAATAGATATTAGTGACCAATGATTTTTAGTTCCTTTTATTGTTGAGTTGTTGATGATTTTGTGTTTGTGTGTTTGCTTTCTTTTGTTTTTTGATGTGAGGTGTGTTTATTCTCTGTATTGGGTGTACTTGATCTCATTGGGTTGAAATTTTCCTTCTAGTATCTTCTGTAGGGTTGGATTGCTGCATGTATATTGTTTAAATTTAGTTATGTCATGGATGATTTTGTTTTCTCCATCTTTGTTGATTGAAAGTTTTGCTGGATATAGTAGTCTGGGTTGTCATCTATGATCTCTAATCTCTGCATGATATCTGTCTAGGCCCTTCTGGCTTTCATAGACTCTGTTGTGAAGTCTGGTGTGATTCTGATAGGTTTGACTTTATATGTTACTTGGCTTTTTTCCCTTGCCACTTTTAATAATTTTTTTTTTCATTTTTCTGTAGATTTAGTGTTTTGATTATTATGTGACAGGAGGAATTTCTTTTCTGGTCTAGCTTATTTGGGCTTGCTGATTTTGTCATATGTGAGCCAAAGTGTTGGAGCAATGGCAGGTAGATCTCTTTGCCTAGAACTGCCCCAGTGTCCCACAGGCTTCACTTAGATGGTGGGGAATAGAACCTTAGTCCAAAGCCTAGGTTAGCTCTGCTGTGTTCACTGTCTGTGCTGTGCTGGCTGATTCTGACCTGGGTGAGCCACACAGAAGAGGATTAGGCATAAAGGAGCTGTACGTTCTCCACAGCACCAGAATGTATCCCCTCCAATGGGCAGAGAGAGTCAGTTACACTAACTGCTGTGACTAGGAAGGTGTCCAAAGAATGTTGAGTGTGGTCTCCCGGGTTTGGAATCAGGAGCCTTTATTACCGAGAAGGTGTCCACAGTACTGTGATGGTAAGCATCCAGGTTTGGAGTCTCACCCACAATACAGGCAGTGAGTGCCCAAGGTCAGAGCTGTCTTACTCTGATTCTAGGAAGATATCCACAGAAAGTGGTCTTAGACAGTGGGAGGCAAGTTATCCACAGATGGAGTGTTTTGGCAGGTGGGTGGCCTAAGGCTGTAGGGTTGGACCCCAGTGTGCTTGCTGCTTGTCCCAGAAAAGTACTCACTGATAGGGGGAGGGGTTCCAATGGTTTCCTGTGCTTCCGGGTCAGATCCAAGCCCACTGCTCCTGCCAGTATTTTAGCATCAATTTTCATAAGCTAGATAGGTATGAAGTTCTTTTTTTGTTGGATCTTTGTGTGGTTTAGGTTTCAAGGTTACTGTGGCCTCATAGAATGAGTTTGGCAATGTACCTACACATGCATGTCAACTAAACAACTCTCTACCCAATGACAGATTGGTCAGGGAAGAAAAAAAAAGAAATTAGACACTTCTTGAAATTCAATGAAAATGAAGGCAAAATTCACACAACTTATGGGACACAATGAAAGCAGTGCTAAGAGGAAAGTTCATAGTACTAAGTACCTTCAGAAAGAAGTTTGAGACATCTCATATAAGCAACTTAAAGGCTTACCTGAAAGCCCTAGAAAAAGAAGAAGCTGGAATACCCAGTAGGAGCAGACAGCTGGAAATAATCAAACTCATGGCTGAAATCAATCAATTAGAAACAAATAAAACAATTCAAAGAATCAATGAAACCAAGAGCTGGTTCTTTGAGAAAATCAACAAGATAGACAAACCCTTAGCTAAACTAACAAAAAGGCAGAAAGAAAATATCCAAATCAGCAAAATCATAAACAAAAAGGAAGATATAATGACAGACACTAAGGAAATTCAAAGAGTAATTAAGTCTTACTTCAAAAGCTTTTACACAACAAAACTTGAGAATCTAAATGAAACATAATTTTCTTGATAGATTCCATTTACGAAAGCTAAACTAAGATCAGGTAAATAAATTAAACAGTCCTATATCCCTCCAAGCAAATAGAAGCCGTCATCAAATGTCTTCCTGTCAAAAAAAATGCCAGAGTCTGATGGTTTCAGTGCATAATTCTACCAGATGCTCAAAGAAGAGCTGCCACCAATTCAAACAATTCCACAAAATAAAAACAGAATATTTGTTACTTTTAAACTTAATAGATTTGTCTAGAAACTTCACACAAAATGAATCGGAACAAGAGATATTGTATATATCATAATTTAAAAGTGGTAAGTAAGAATGCAATTGTATTTAGCAGGATGAGATCATGAAAACCACAAAATTGAGGAGCACTGTGACAGTCTACAAAGACTAAAGTAGGACTGTAGAGACTAACAATAAAAATATTTTAAGTAAAATTCTATTATGAAGAAATCTTAAATCAAAACACCAGGCACCAAAATTAACCAGACCAGAATTCTGTACATTTCAGAGAAATTGTATACATTTAATATGTGCATTCTGAGTCACATTAACAAATATAAATATCATGTATCTTTCATGTTTATTATCTATAATATGTATCAGGAAGCTACAAGATTGTATACTACAGAACTTAATGTCAAGACTCCATTGCTGAAGATACCAGAAAACTTGAGTTAATGAACATGGAGAAATCAAGCTATTAATCACCTGGATGCTTTATCTTTGCTGGCTATATTTCATAGTGCTGGAAGGTGCTATATATCCTACCAAAGGAAATAAAGGTAATATCACTTTATCTGTGAACCAAGAGGGATACAGTTATGATGGGCCTTATATGATATACAGTCTGGTTCAGTAATAGGCACACATATTTTATGTGTAATTAATCTTTCTCTGATTCGATTTTTAAGGTCCCCTCATGATATAGAACACATGCTTGGCATTCAAAATCGCCATAATCTGTGACTAGGTAGGTCATAGACTCAAGTGGTGTACAAGTTTATGACATACTATGGTTTTCAAAACATGAATCTAAAATAAAGTGGTGAAGTCTTCCATTTCTTTATCACTGCTGTGTGTGTGGAGGATTGGAGCCCCTCTGCTACTTTATCATGAACTATGAAGTAGTGATTGCAGTCTATAATGTGTTTGCAATCCTTTACTTACATGCATAAAGTTGTGTAAAATGATATATATCATATGTATGTAGATATACATTTGGATCTATGCTGTCCTTTGGCAAGAACTACTATTTATTTTTCTTGTTTCTCACAATTTCAACAATGCCCTTCCATCACACATTTAATTTTATTTTGGTCTTTAAATATATATTGTTTAATATTTTAGTGCAAACATTTTGGTCATATTCACCAACACCACCACTTCCATATCCGCCTACATTAAGCCCCCTACCTATCTGACTTTGTGTTTCCTTTATTCTCCCAGTCAAGGGCAGTGAGTGTTCTATAAGTACTATTTTAACTGGAGCCTTCTTGTGTGTGTGGATGGCCACCTAGTGATCATAACAGTGAAGAAACTCTCTTCACTTTTCCAGTAACTCGCAAATCTCAGTAACTCTCTTTCCCAGTAACTATCAAATCCCAATCAAATTTCAGCTAGCAGTGATATTTTCTTCCCCTCTCCTTCTTCATGCTGGTATTTTGTTTTGTTTAAGTACACATGATCTGGCACATCTTTTCATAATTATTGTGAATTTACATGTGCAAGTAGCCTGCTGTGGACAGAAAATGTTGTTTTCTTGAGGTTATCCAAGCCTCTGGCTCTTACAATCTACCCAGGTCTCTTCAGCCATGACCCCTCATCCTTATTGAAATGGGTGTGATATGTAAGCCACATTTGTGTCTGAGCACTTCATAGTCTATTATGATATGTACCATGAGCAGTTTCTATACCTTGAACAGTCACTGATTTCTGCATTATTTTCCATCTACTGCAAAAAGAACAAAAGCTACGCTGATGAAGGCTCAGGGATGCACTAATCCACGGTGCAACAACAAATGAGTTGATTTCATATATAGTCCATTTTGTAGAATAACAGCATTAAGTTCAATCCTTGGGTCTTTGCTGTATCTAGTCACAGATTCTGGCTATTTTTATGGTGCCAAGTGTGTGTTCCATTCCATTGAGGAGACCTTAAAATCAAATCAAACAAAGGTTGATTCCATATATAATATGTTTGCCCATTATTGGACCATAGTACATATGATGTAAAGCCCATCATAACTACATACCTCATAGTTCATGGAAGAATAGGAGTTGGTGTTACCTTTATTTTCATTGGTAGCAAGTGTAGAACCTTCTAGCATTATGAAATATAGCCAAGATAGATAAAACATCCAGGTGATTAATAGCTTGATTTCTCCATGTTTAGCAACTCAAGTTATGTAGTATCCTCAGCAGTGGAGTCTTGACATCAAGTTTGCAAGTTTCCAATATCGTATCTTCCTGACACACATTATAGATAATAAATATGAAAGATGAATGATATTTAAATTACCTTTTTATTAATTAAAATTTATATAATTTGTATCCTGGCTGTAGTCCCCTCCCTTGTCTCCTCCCAGTCTCCCATTTGCTCCTCCTTTTTCCCCTATGTCCCTCCACTAGTCCACTGATAAGAAAGGTCCCTCTCCCCTTCTCTCTGATCCTGGCCTATCAGGTCTCATCAGGACTGGCTTCATTGTCCTCTTCTGTGGTTTGGCAAGGCTAAATCCCACAAGGGGAGGTGATCAAGAGTCTGGCCAATGAGTTCATATCAGGTGTTTTTTTGAAATTTTACTTTATTTATTTTTAATAAATTACACTTTGTATCCCAGCTGTAGCTCCCTCTTTCATCCCATCCTAATCCCACCCTCAATCCCACAACACCTCCCAGTCCCCTCCCAAAGTGCACTGGTAGGGTGGTCCTCTTGCTTTTCCATTTGACTCTAGCCTATCAAGTCTCATCATGTCTGGCTGCATTGTCTTCCTCTGTGGCCTGATAAGGCTACTCCCCCATTAGGGGGAGGTGAGAAAAGAGCCAGCCACTGAGTTCATGTCAGAGACAGTCCCTGTTACTATTATTAGGGAGACCACTTGGAGACTGAGCTGCCTTGGACTATATCTCTTACCTCCATACATGGTCCTTATTTAGAGTATCAGTCTCAGAAAAAACCCCTGTGCCCAGATGTTTTGGTTCTGTTGCTCTCCTTGTGAAACTCCTGTCCACTCCAGGTCTTTCTATCTCCCACTTCATTAATAGGATGCCCTGCCCAAAGTTTGGCTATGAGTCTCAGCATCTGCTTAAATACTCTGCTGGGTAGAGTTCTTCAAAGGCCATCTGTGCTAGACTCCTGTCCTATTCCCTATATTCTCACACTTCCAATGTCCATTAAATTTGCTTTTCTTAAGTGAGGATTGATCATCTTTCCCAGGCTCCTCCTTCTTGCTTAGCTTCTTTAGGTCTACAGATTTTAACATGATTATCCTATTTTATATGTCTAATATCCATTTATTAGTGAATATACACCATGTGTGTCTTTCTGCTTCTAGGATACCTCACTCAGAATGATCTTTTCTACTTCCCACCATTAGCCTGAAAATTTCATGGTTCCCTTGTTTTTAAAAACCGAGTATTATACCATTGTGTAAGTGTATCACAATTTCTGTATTTATTCCTCAATTGAGGGACATCTGAGTTGTTTTAGATTCTGGCTATTACAAATAAAGCTGCTCCAAAAATGGTGAGCAAATGTCATTTTTGTATACTAGAGCATATTTTGGATATATGCCTAGGAGTGCTATGGCTGAATCTTGAGGTAGCACAATTCCTAATTGTCTGAGAAAGTGCCAGACTGATTTCCAAAGTGGTTGTACAAGTTTACATTCCCACCAGCAAAGGAGTAGGGTTCCCCTTCCTCCACATCCTCTCCAGCATCTGTTGTCACTTGAGTTTTTGATCTTAGCCATTCTGATGGATGTAAGGTGAAATCTCTGGGTCATTTTTATTTGCATTTCCCTGATGACTAAAGATGTTGAGCATTTCTTTAAGTGCCATTTTATATTCCTCTATTGAGAATTCTCTTTTTAGCTCTGTATGCCATTTTTTAATTAGATTACTTGTCATGTTGGTGTTTACCTACTTAAGTTCTTTATTTATTCTGGATATTAGCCCTCTATCAGATATAGGGTTGTTGAAGATCCTTTCCCAACTGTACTATATTTTCTGTATCTAGTACTCTGGTTAGGGACATGTAGGGTTTTCCAGATTCTGGCTATTACAAATAAAACTATGAAGATGGATGAGCAAAGGCTCTTATTGAATGGTGGAGCATCTTTTGGGAATATGCCAAGGAGTTTTATAACTGCGTCTAGAGGAAGTACTATTCTAAATTGTCTGAGAAAGCACCAGATTGATTTCCAAAGTGGTTGTAGAATTTCCAACAGAAATGGAGGAGGGTTCCCCTCTCTCCACATCCTCTCTAGCATGTGTCTTCACTTGAGTTTTTGATCTTCATCTTTCTGATCAGTGTAAAGCGAAATCTCTGCGTCGTTTTGATTTGCATTTCCTGATTACTAACAATGTCGAGCATTTCTTTAAGTGTTTATCTGTCATTCAATATTCCTTGATAGAGAATTATCTTTTTAGCTCTGTACCCCATTTTTTAATTGGATTACTTGATTTGTTGCTGTTTAACTTCTTGAGTATTTGTAGATTCTGGATATTATCCATCTATCAGATAGAGGGTTGGTGAAGATTCTTTTCCAATCTATAGGCTGTCCTTTGGTTCTGACAACAGTGTCCTTTGCATTACAGATTTTTAGTTTCATGAGGTCCCATTTATTGATTGTTTAGGATCTTAGAACCTGTGCTGTTGGTGTTCTGTTCAAGAAGTTGTCTCTTGTACCAATGATTTCAAGGCTCTTCCCCACTTTTTCTTCTAACAGGTTTAATGTGTCCACTTTTATACTGAGGTCTTTGATCCCCTGGGTGATAAGTATGAATCTATTTGCATTTTTCTACATGTAGACATCCAGTTTTACCAGCACCAATTGTTGAAGATACTGCCCTTTTCTATTGTATGGTTTTGGGTTTTTTGTCAAAAAGCAAGTATCCATAGGTGTGTGGGTTCATTTCTGAGTTTTCTATTCTATTCCACTGATCCACCATTCTGTGTCTATGCCAATACCATGCAGTTTTTATTACTATTGCTCTGTAGTACAGTTTGAGATCACGGATGAAGATACCTCCAGACTATCTGTTGTACAGGATTGTTTTAGTAAGTCTGTTTTTTTTTTCCATATGAAATTGAGACTTGTTCTTTCAAGGTCTGTAAAGAATTGTGTTCGTATTTTTATGGGAATTGCATTGAATCTGTAGATTGCTTTTGGCAGGATGTCCGTTTTTCACTGTGTTAATCATACTAATCCATGAGCATGGGAGATCTTTTCATCTTCTGATCTTCAATTTCTTTCTTCAGAGACTTGAAGTTTTTTCTAACAGGTCTTTCCCTTGCTTGGTTAGAGCCAGACTAAGGTACTTTATGTAATTTGTGGCTCTTGTGAAAGTTGTTATTTCCCTAATTTCTTTCTCAGCACATTTGTCATTTGTATACAGAAGGGCTACTGATTTTTTTTTATTTAATTTTGTGTCCAGCCACTTTGATGAAGGTGTTTATCAGCTGAAAGAGTTCCTGAGTAGAATTTTTTGGGTCATTCATTATATTGTCATATCATCTGCAAATAGTGATACTTTGTCATCTTCCATTCCAATTTGTATCCCTTGTTCTCCTTTAGTTGTCTTATTGCTCTAGCTAGAAATTCAAGAACTATGTTTAAAAGATAACAAGAGATTGGCCAGCCTTGCCTTGTCCCTGATTTCAGTGGGATTCATTTAAGTTTCTCTCCATGTATTTTGATGTTGACTATAGACTTGCTATATATTGTTTTTACTGTATTTAGGTATGTGATTTTTATCCCTGATCTCTCCAAGACTTTAAGTATGAATGGTGTTGGATTTTGCCATATGTTTTTTAGGCATCTAAGGAGATGATCATGTGGTTTTTCTCCTTCAGTTTGTTCACATGGTGGATTACATTGATGGTTTTCCATATTTTGAACCACCCCTACATGCCTGGGATGAAGCCTACTTTGTCATGTTGGATGATATCTTTATGTTTTCTTGAATATGGTTTGCATGTATTTTAGAGTATTTTTGCATCAATATCCAAAGAGAGATAGGTCTGAAGTTCTCTTTTTTTGTTGGGTCTTTGTGTGGTGTAGGTATTAAGGGCTTCATAGACTGAGTTTGGCAATATTCCTTTTGTTTCTATTTTGTGGAATAATTTGAAGAGAATTGGAGTTAGCTCTTCTTTGAAGGTCTGGTAGAATTCTGCACTGACACCATTTGTCCCTAGTCTTTTTGTTTGTTTGTTTGTTTGTTTAAGAGAGACTTTTGATGACTCCTTCTATTTCTTTGGGGTGGATAGGACTATTTAATGTATTTACCCAATCTTGATTTAATTTTTAATTTGGAAAAGAAAATTAGAGATTTCATTTAGATTTTCACATTTTGTGGTATACAGGTTTTATAGTAAGACCTAATGATTGTTTGGATTTCCTCAGGGTCTATTGTTATGTCCCCCTTTTCATTTCTGATTTTGATGATTTGAATAGTTTCTTTCTGCCTTTTCATTAGTCTGGCTGTGGGTTTGTCTATCTTATTGATTTTCTCAAAGAACCAGCTCTTGGTCACATTGATTCTTTGATTTTTTTAATTTTTACTTTTTATATTAATTATAGGTTCCTCCTCCCCTTCCATCTGACCCTAGACAATCAAGTCTCATCAGGACTGGCTTCTTGTCCTCCTGTTTGGCTTGGCTCCCCTCTTAGGGGGAGGTGATCAAATGTTCATAGCAGCTTTATTCTTAATAGCCACAACCTGGAAACAACCCAGATGTCCCCCAACTGAGGAATGAATACAGAAATTGTGGTACATTTACACAATGGAATACTACTCAACAATTAAAATCAAAGAATTCATGAAATGTGCAGGCAAATGTTAGAATCGAGAAAAGATCATCCTGAGTGAAGTAGTTAACAAGCATAAAAACACACATGGTATATACTTACTTATTATTGGATGTTTTCTTTGTTTCCAATTCATTAATTTCACCTCTGAGTTTGATTATCTCTGATAGTAGTTATTACTTTTAAATTATGACATCACAATATTTTCATTTTGTTTCATATTTTTGTGAAGTTCCTAGACAAATTTATTAGATTTATAAGAAACATAACTCAGAAACACAATCTGTACATCAGAGCAGATTCATAGAAAAGGGCTTTAGGTTTGGAAAGAAAAAAAAATACAATGTACTTGGAGCCTGTGTGCATGTCAGATATGTGAGAGAAATGCAGTTTTTCAAAGGAAAATTTTTTTAGAAAAGGAATAAGAAATCACAAAGACAGCATCTTCAACAAATGGGCTGGTCCAACTGGATGTCTACATGTAGAAAAATGAAAATAGATCCATATTTATCACCCTGCATAAAACTAAAGTCCAAGTGGATCAAAGATCCAGCTACACTAAATCGGTTAGAAGAAAAAGTGGGTAAGACGTTGGAACTCATTGGCACAGGAGACAACTTCCTAAACAGAACACCAACAGCACAGGCTCTTAGAGCAACAATCGATAAATGGGACCTTATGAAACTGAAAAGCTTCTGTAAAGCAAAGGATATAGTCATCAAAACAAAATGACAGCCTACAGACTGGGAAAGGATCTTCACCAGCCCTACATCTGACAGAGGGCTGATATCCAGAATATATAAAGAACTAAAGAAGTTAAAAAGCAGCAAATCAAGCAATCCGATTAAAAAATTGGGTACAGAGCTAAACAGAGAATTCTCAGTGGAGGAATACAGAATGGCAGAGAAACACTTAAATGCTCAATGTCCTTAGCCATCAGAGAGATGCAAATCAAAACGACCCTGAGATTTCACCTGACACCCACCAGAATGGCTAAGATCAAAAACTCAAGTGACAACACATGCTGGAGAGGTTGTGGAGAAAGGGGAACCCTCGTCCATCATTGGTGGGAATGCAAACTTGTACAAACACTTTGGAAATCAATCTGGCGCTTTCTCAGACAATTAGGAATAGTGCTTCCTCAAGATCCAGCTATACCACTCCTAGGCATATATGCAAAAGGGGCTTAAGTACACAACAAGGACATTTGCTCAACCATGTTTGTAGCAGCTTTATTCGTAATAACTAGAACCTGAAAACAACCCACATGTCCCTCAGTTGAGGAATGGATATAGAAATTGTGGTACTTTTACACAATGGAATACTACTCAGCAATTAAAAATGAGGAAATCATGAAATTTGCAGGCAAATGGTGGGACCTAGAAATGATCATCCTGAGTGAGGTATCCCAAAAGCAGAAAGACACACATGGTATATACTCACTTTTATAGACCTATAAGATAGGATAAATATACTGAAATCTATCCACCTAAAGAAGATAAACAAGAAAGAGGAACCAGGGTGTGATGATCAATCCTCACTTAGGAAGACAAATGGGATGGACGTTGGATGTAGGAGCAAACAAGTAACAGGACAGGAGTTGTACCACAGAAGGCCTCTGAAAGACTCTACCTAGCAGTGTATCAAAACAGATATTAAGACTCATAACCAAACCTCTGGCAGAATGCAGGAAACCAAAAAAAGGGGGGGAGTTAATACGACCTGGAAAGAACAGGAGTTCCACAAGGACCAAATATATCTGGGCACAGGGGTCTTTTATGAGACTGATTCTCCAAACAAGGACGATGTATGGATGCAACCTAGAGCCCCTGCTCAGATGTAGCCCTTGGTAGCTCAGTATCCAAGTGAGTACCCTAATAAGGGGAACAGGGACTGTTTCTGACATGAACTCGATTGTGGGCTCTTTGACCTCCCTGCCTCCCAGGGAGAAGCAGCCTTGCTAGGCCACAGAGGAGGACTTTGCAGCCAGTCCTGAAGACACCTGATAAATCAGTATCAGATGTAAGGGGAAGAGGTTCTCCCTTATCAGTGGACTTGGAAAGGGGCAGGGAGGAGATGAGGGTGGGAAGGTGGGATTGGGAGGGAAAGAGGGAGTGGGATACAGCAGAGATTCAAATTTAACAAACTGTAACTAATATTAAAAAATAAAAATTAAAAAAAGAAAGCACAAAGAATCAGCAATACAAACAATGTAGAAAAACAGCAACAGAAAAAACTGTGACTAGAAAAACATAATTACGCAAAAATTCTACATCTAAGGGTACACTCTTTGTTTCTTTTCAAGTATGTAGAATTTAATCTTCTTTAATGTAGAATTAATCTTCTTTCCTATAGATCTTTCCAAAATATAAAAAAATATTACTTTTCCAGAAAACTCTGAAAATATATTAATATGTAGCATTTCTATAGAAGATCAATTTACTAAATAGAAAGTTAAGAAAACTTTTTTTGTGAACAGCACACTTTGACACTAAATGAAATGCTATTCCTGGTGTGTGGGACTTTTGGCATCATGAAGAATGTGAAATCTTTCCTCACCATATTATTGTTAGCATTATTATTACATAATAAGATAAATTGCTCCAGGTGCAAGTGTGAGGATCTAAGTTCAGATCTCCCCCCAAACATAAATGTACTATTATAATCCAATGATCACATAGCAGGAAGAACCCAAGAGAGGAGACCCTCTACAAGTTTGCTGTTCACAGTGGCAGGCTTATGTGGTGAAAACAATGAAGTCAGTTAGTGTGGTACTCTGCCTTCTGCACAGCAGTGGGTAAGGAGAGGCAGAAAGAATCTTAGTGATTTCAAGGCCAGAGTATGTCCCAGGTCAGCCAGTGCTACATGGTCAGACTCTGTCTCAGTCAATCAAATAAGTCAGTCAGTCAGTAAGTGAATAATTAACAAATGATAAAGAACCACTGTGAAATAATGTGGACAGCTAGGACTGACCCTGGATATTCTTTCTGCCTTGCACTAATAGTTATTGACACTCATAAACCTGTACATGCACAGAGAGACTCACATCTACAATAGTGTTGCACAGTTCATCAATACACAAAATGTTAACATAAATTTAAATATGGATTCACATGAATTAATCCCAGTAATTGAATGCAGAGACAAGAAATATTCCCATGAGATCAAGGGCATCCTTGTCTACATGCTGTGTTCCAGGCCACACTATTGAGAAAATATCATAGAAATGGCAACTGCAGCAATATATTATTTGAATTAACTTTGTGCTATACTTTAAGTAAGTTATTTTCTAAAACCTGAGTGATTGTATCAAGACATAATGACATTTCTTAATTGTTAAAGTAGAAGGGCCAAATTCCAGACACCAAAAGTTGTGATGTTTTGTCAGAACCCAATTTCTTATTCATGGACAGTTTAAGTTTATTTTTCTGCACATAAAAGATAAATAAAGCAATGTAATAAAAAATTATATTTCCTGAGACCATAAATAATAAAGGTTAATAATGTAGGATCTTACCTAGTCTTATCTACTTAAATTGCCCATGTTAATTCCAATCATTCATGAGAATATACTTAAAAAAGTGTTGTATAGAAACATGGGCTTTTGAGTTATAAAATCCATTGCACTAAATATGTGGGTTTATATTCTATGTCTTTTTCCTATATGTTTTTGTATTGTTTTGTTTTAATCTGTTCAGGTATGAGTTTAAGAACTACCAGTTTGTTCTGGCCCTGGTACTTGCCATTGAGGAAATGAACAGAAACCGTATTCTTCTTCCCAACACAACTCTGGGCTTCGCTCTGTATAATGCTGCACCTTTGGAAACGAGTATCCTTTATGCTCCCTTTATTTGGCTCACACGTTGAGGGTACCTCTAGCTAATTTCAACAGTGGACTGAAGAGAATGTCATCTGCTGCACTCACAGGAACATCATGGAAAATATCTTCCCACCTTGGGAAACTGTTTCAAATTTACAAAATACCACAGGTGAGGGCTGGGGTGTTGGAACTCAGGGTCAAATGTCAGTTTTGATAGTATTGGTTGATTGAAAATGTAAAATAGGAGGTCTAGGATAAGTCATCTAACAAAGTAAAGTACAAAGGTGCTTCATGATAGATCCACATTTCCATTACTTGAAATATAAAGAAGGAGAAGTTGATGAGAACAGCTACCTTACTGAAACTTGAGAATAGTCAGTAATTTTTTTGGAAAAGTCTCCGTTTGGGTTTGCCTTTTAAAATATGACAAAACCATCTTCATACCAACTGTTTATGCTTGTTGATTCAGGACTGATAATCTGTTTGATGCCAATGTTTTTCTTCTTTTTTTTTTTTCAATTTTCTTTTTCTACAGCTCACTTTTGGACTTTTTGATTCTAGCTTAAATAACAGAGGTCAGTTTAATTCTATCAGATGGCCCCCAAGGACACATTTCTGTCACTTACCATAGTTTCTTTGATGCATCGTTTCAAATGGTCCTGGGTTGGTCTGATTCTCCGATGGCCACCAGAGAGAATCAGATTCTTTCAGACTTGAGAGAAGATATGGAGAGTACTGGCATCTGCATAGCCTTTTTGAAAATGATTTGTGGTTCCTGGAATTCATATTCCAGTGCATTATGGAAGGATCTGGTAATGATTCCGGAATCATCAGCAAATGTGATATTTATGGGGATGTTGTTTCTTTGCAAGGTTTAATGCGACATATTGAGCAGCAGTTAGTGACATGGAAAGTCTGGATCTTGAACTCTCAATGGGATGTTGATCACAATTATGGTAGAGTCATTTCATGGGAGTCTCATTTTTTCACACCACCATGAAGAGATGGTTGACTTTACAAATTTTATTTAAACAGTTAATCCCTACAAATATCCAGAAGACACTTATCTTCCTAAGTTTTGGTTTCTGTTCTTCAAGTGCTCATTTTCTGAGTTCGATTGTCAACTTTTAGAAAACTGCCAACCCAATGCTACTTTGGAGTTACTGCCAAGACACTATTTTGACCCAGTTATGAATGCAGAGAGCTTCAATATATACAGTGCTATGCATGCTGTGGCCTACAGTCTCCATGAGATGAATCTTCAGCAAATACAGACATAACCACATGTTAATGGAGATGGAAAGGAATTCTTCCCCTGGCAGGTAATATCCCTTCCTGTGTTGTTTTAACATCAGCAATGTGAGGTATTTTTAGGCATTTAGGCATTTAAATTAGGTATCACAGGGTTTTTAGAATACATTGTCAACAAGCAAGGATGTATTCCTCAGAGCAGAGGTAGTAGCAGTAGATCCTTAAGGTTTAAAATGCTTCTGAGCACTACCACAGGATTATGAAGTTAAGGATCACTTTAATGTGTACTTTCCACCCCAGGGCCCTCGTCTAAGGATGGCAGCTTTGTATATATTCTGAAAGTTGGTTAGCTTTCCAAAGGAACTTGAATCAGCAGAATCCACATTACGTTGTTTATTGCTGACTTAGTTGTTCCTAGTGCAAGGTTTTATCTTGAAGAAAATGTGGTTTCCAAATTTTAATGCATTTCAGTCCAAGTATTGTTCATTTACTCAGCCACACGGATACCTCCTTTAAGGTGCTTTTTATTCTAGTTCCCACCGATGGCCTGCAAATGTCATGATTTCCTTATTTTAATTGCTGAGTAGTATTCCACCATGTAAATGTACCACAATTTCTGTATCTATTCCTCAGTTGAGGGAAATATGAGTTGTTTCCAGATTCTGGATATTAAGAATAAAACTGTTGTGAACATTGGCAAGCAAATGTCCTTGTTGTATACTTGAGCACATTTTGGATATATGCCTAGGAGGAAGTATAGCTGGATAGCTGGATCTTGAGGTAGCATTATTCCTCATTGTCTGTGAAAGCATCAGATTGATTTCCAAAGTGGTTGTAAAAGTTTACATTCAAAACACCAATGGTGGAGGGTTCCCCTTTATCCACATCCTCTCCAACATATATTGTCACTTGAGTTTTTGTTCTTACACATTCTGATGGATGTAAGGTGAAATCTCAGGGTTTTGTGATTTGCATTTCCCTGATGACCAAGGACATTGAGCATTTCTTTAAGTGTTTCTCTGCCATTCGATATTCCTGTATTGAGAATTCTCTGTTTAGCTCTGTACCCCAATTTTTATTGGAGTACTTTATTTGTTGCTGTTTAACTTGTTGAGTTCTTAATATATTCTGGATATTAGCCCACTATCAGTTATAGGGTTGGTGAAGATCATTTCCCAGTCTGTAGCCTGTCATCCTGAGTGAGGTATCCCAGAAGCAGAAAGACACACATGGTATAGACTCATTTAAAAGTAGATATTAGACAAATAATATAAGATAAATTATATGAAAATCTTTATACCTAAAGAATCTAAGAAAGAAGGAGGACTCTGGGTAAGATGACCAATCCTTATGCAGAAAGGGAAAGGTGAAATACATTAGAAGAGGGAGAAAACAGGGAACAGGACTGAAGCCTACCACAGAGGGCCTCTGAAAGACTCTAACCGGCAGGGTATCAAAGCAGATGCTGAGACTCACAGTCAAACTTGGAGCAGAGTACAGGGAATCTTATGAAAGAAGGGAGAGATAAAAAGATATGGAGTGAACAGGAGAGCTACAAGAAGAGCAACAGAACCAGAATATCTGGCCATAGGGGTTTGTTCTGAGACTGATACTCCAAAGAAGGGCCATTCAAGGAGATAACCTAGTACCCCTTCTCAGTCTTCAAGTGGTTCCCTAGTAAGGGGAACAGGGGCTGTCTCTGACATGAAGTCAGTGGCTGGCTCTTTGATCACATCCCACTGAGAAAGGACTTCCTTACAAGACCGCAGAGGAAGACAATGCAGACAGTCCTTATGAAACCTGATAGGCTAGGGTCAGATGAAAGGGAAGGAGGACCTTCCTTATCAGTGGACTAGGGAAGGCGCAGAGGACTAAAAGAGGGACATAGCAGGGGTTTGGGAGAGAATGAGGGAGGGTCCTACAGCTTGGATACAAATTGAATAAATAGTAATAAATAAAAAATAAATTTTAAAAATTATCCTTTTATAATGATTCTTTGTACTACTTTTTAAATAAAATGTTTTTAGTATCTTAGATGTACTTCAAACTATATTCCTACATCTCTTTCAGTTCCTTTATTTCCTAAAGAATGACCTACTGAAAAATCTCTTGAGAGGTCACAAAATACTGGATGGGAGAAAATGCCTAGATTCAGAGTATGACATTCTCAATTTTTGGAATTTTCCAAAGGGTCTTGGATTAAAGGTTAAAGTATGCACCATTTTCATATGCACCATTTTCTTCAGATGCTCCTCTTGGTCAACAGTTGTCTATGTGAGCAGATGATTCAATGGCCTACAAAGTTTATAAAGGTGAGTCATGACTTATCTCATTTTGATCTTTAATAAAAACAAAAGTAGTTTTCAGGATGTTATGATCTTTTGACACTTATTCAGTACCAATTATTATTCAGCAACCATTTAGGCAGTTAAACAGCCAACATAAACTGTTTTCTCATTTCCTGACTCTGATCAATGGAAAAGTTTGTTTTTAAATCTTAGTATGCCAACATATTTCTTATGAATAAGTTAAGTTTCTGTCATAGCCTGAAAACACTGATAGAAGATTTATTTAGTGACAGAGCCTTAGAAATTTTAGTGAGAAGTAAAGTGGCATTTTTTTTTCAATGCAGTTTATTCAGGAACATTGAACAATCCTCGGACCCTGGGGAAAGCCAGCCCACAGCTTAAATAGCCTCTGGGTAGCCAACCCAGGCGTGCCACGGGGGCAATGCAGATAGGTCCACATACATGGAAGCAAGCCAGATCCTCGGCCTTAGCCAAATGTGGAGTTGTTCGTGACAGAGAGCACTCACCATCGGGAAGGTGGAAGGCAGAAACCAGCTCCATCTTTAAGGCATAGCATTCCGCAGCTCTCTACAGTTCCCCCTTTTTGTTTTAGACGCATCAGGCAAGAGTAGAGGTCTGATCTCTGATATTAGAAATATATTGGGACTTTGTACAGATGTTCATTTAGGTGTCATCCACCCAAAGAGCATCAGACCCGTCCGATACCTTTTTCTCAGAGGCGGGACCTGGGGCATCAACCCGCATGCAATCAGACATGCTCTTCTCTGGGTCCAAAGCGGCTGACCCTGAGTGCAGTGCTTAGCCTCGCATCCTGAGCGTACCATTTTAGCTTTTTATGGTATCCAACCATGCTTGGGGAGAATGTCCTGCTTCAATGGCTGTAAAGGCCTGAATGATCATGGCTGCCTCACACTGTTGTGAGACTCTAATCTTGCATATATACCACAGGCAAACCAAGGGGTAAAGTGGCATTTTTATTGTCAGCCTTTAAAAAAGATAGATTAGGATGACAAGTGAGTGTGTGTGTGTGTGTGTGTTTGTGTGTGTGTTTGCTTTGCTACCTCAAATAAATAGTCAACAAAACAACTGAAGGGAGAGCAGGTTTGTTTTTGCTGACTCTGTGAGCAATCAGTCTTACCCTAGTGGGAAAATAATGTTTTAGGAGCCAGAGAATGTGATGACACTAAACTCACAGTAGCCAATTAATTATTGACCCCCATTTTGTGGTAGCTTTTTCCACATCAGGTAAATGTTTCTCTACAACTCCTCACAGAAATGCCCAAAGACTTGTTTCCATGATGAATCCAAGCCCTATAGAGTTGTCAATCAACATTCACAACTACATTGGATATTAAAGTTCCCTAGTAGCCAGTAATATTGAGACAGTTTAAATCTGAAGTCATACTGTGACCTTCTAGAACACTACTTTAATGACAACAGCTTCATATATTGAACCAAGGTTTAAATATGTGGGTTTTGTATTGCAAAATGTTCTAAAATTAGTATCACTAATACCCATTACCTTTCATTTTATGTGTAAGCATTTCCAGATTAATATTTGATAATACTTAGAAACATGCCACTCACTCAAAAATTTCACAAAAATCCAAACATTTGCTAATAGTTTTCATTTCTCTTAGATTCCACAGTCTGTGTGCAGTGAGAGCTGTATGCCTGGATTAAGGAAGTCTGCCCAGGAAGGCAAGGCTGCTTGCTGCTTTGATTGTACTCCTTGTGCTGAAAATAAGATTTCCAATGAGACAGATAAATACAGGCTGATAGAGAACTTCCCAACTTGTCCATAGAAGTCTGAAATACCTAAGCCAAAGGAAAAGGACTAGCGAGAAGATATAGACTTTTGTTCCTTGATTAGAAATTTAAAGTTTCCCAAGAGGAAACAAAAGAGTCAGAGACACACTCATCCTCAAAGTCAGAAGTCTCATTGTCATACTAAGCTAAAATACATGCAGAAGACCAGGTGTACTCATGTAGGCCTTATGCTTGCTGTTTTGGTCTCTGTGAGTTCATATGCACCATTTTTGTAGTTGATTCAGAGGGCTTTGTTTTCCTGGTGCCTTCCATCCCCCCAACTTTTATAATCCTCCCACCTCCTGCTCTCAGTGGAATCCCTGAGCTCTGCAGGGAGGGCTTTGATGGAGACCTCCAATTTAGACACTCTTCACACAGTCTGGCTGTGGATTTCTGAATCCACTCTGAATTCTTGCCAGAGGAAACTTCTGATGATGATGATTGGATAAGGCATTCAACTATGAATGTAGTAGAATATCACTAGGATATTCTAATTAGGATATTCCTAATCATTAGGCATCATTTTATTGAGGTTTTCTTAGATCAGTTATATTTCATTTTACCCTAGGTTCTGGAATATCCAATCTCCTGCTCTTGGTTACCCAAGAAGTGTCATTCATGCTCTGCTTCTCCTTGAGTGGTCCTTAAATCAGATCAAATAATTCTTGGCTACTTCCATGACTTCTTTTTCATTTTTCATTTATTTATTTTTAATTTATTACAGTTTCTTCACTTGGTATTCCAGCTGTAGCTGTCTCCCTTGTCCCTGTCCAATCCCACCCTCTTCTCTTCTCCCCCTATGTCCCTCCCCCAGTCCACTGATAGGGGAGGTCCTCCTCCCCTTCAGTCTGACCCTAGCCTATCAGGTCTCATCAGGACTGGATGCATTGGTTTTTGTTGTTTTTTTTTTCCTGTTGCCTGGAAGGACTGCTCCCCCATCAGGAGGAGATGATGAAAGAGGCAGTCATTGAGTTCATGTCAGAGACAGTCCCTCTTCTCTGACTAGGGAAGCCACTTGGAGACTGAGCTGACATGGGCTACATCTATGCAGGGGTTCTAGTTTATCTCCTTGCATGGTCATTGGTTGCAGTATCAGTCTCAGAAAAGATCCCTGTGTGTGTGGTCAATGGAATGTTGTTTGGTTGTTATTAATCTAAGGGCTACTCTCCACTTTGAAGTGGTACTCAACAAACTTGTCTTTATAGGTCTGGATTATCTCACTCAGGATGTTTTTTTTTTTCTCGTAATATCCATCTTTTTGCTAATTTCATAATGTCTTTTAAAAAAACAGCTGAGTAATAATCTAATGTGTAAGTGTACCAGATTTCTTTATCTATTTTTCTGTTGAGGGATATCTAGAATATTTCTAGTCTCTAGATATTATGGATAAAGCTACAATGAACATGGTTGAACAAGTGTTATTGTGGTTGGATGTTGCATTCTTTGGTTATATGCCCAAAAGTTATATGTCTAGATACTGTGATAGATCAATTCCCAACATTCTGAGGAACTGCTGTATTCATTTACTTAGAGCTATTTTTGTATTCACATCAACATTTAAGAGATGTTCTTACTCCACATCCTTGCCAACATGAGGTGTCCATTATGGTAGAAATAGGAATGTCAAAGTATTTTTGATTTGCATTAGATATTTTGATGCCTAAAAATATTGAACACTTCTTTAAGGTTTTTTTTTTCCAGCTATTTGTATACCTCTATTACACACTCATTGTTTAGGTCTGCACATCAATTTTATTTTTGTTTTTTTGAAATCAGGTTTTTTAAGTCCTTTATATAATCTTTACAATTAGTACTCTATCAGATGTGAAGTTTGTGTAAATAATTTCTCTTTATGTAGGAAGCTGCCTGGCTTAAATAACTGTGTCCTTTGCCTTACAGAAATTTTCAATTCCATGAGATGCCATTTATTAATTGTTCACCTTGGTGCCTTTCCTTTCAGTGTTCTAGTCAGAAAAGCTTTGCCTGTTCCAATGCATTCATGGCTATTCCAAACTTTATCTTCTATACAGTTCAGTGTATCTTCTTTTATCTTGAGATCTTTTATCCACTGATAGTTGGGTTTTGTGCAAGGTGATGAATTTGTTATTTGCATTATTATATTATTATATATTATTATATATATTATATATATTTTATAGTAATCTAGTTTTAGTACTATCATTTGATGAAGATGCTGTTTTTTTATCCTTGTAGGTAACTTTGGATATTTTTATAAAAATATCAGGTAGTAATATGTGTTTGGATTTATATTTATTTCTTTAAAAATTTTTAATTATCTTTTATTAAAATTTGTTCAATTTGTATCACAGTTGTGGTTCTCTTCCTTGTCTACCTCCAGTTCCACCTTCCCTCCCTCTTCTTGCCATATGCCCCTCATCTAATATGCTGATAAGGGAGGTCCTCTTCCCCTTTTCTTTTGACTCTACTATCAGGTCTCATCAGGACCATTGAATTGCCTTCCTCTGTGGTCTAGCATGACTGAACCCTGCAGGGGTAGGTGATCAGAGAGCCTGCCACAGAGTTCATTTCATAGAAAGTCCCTGCAATCCTTATTAGGGACTCCACTTGGATGCTGAGTCTATGGGCTACATATGAGAGTGGGTTAAATGTCCTCTACACGTCCTTGGTTAGGTTATCAGTCTCTGCAGGCCCCCTTCCAGGGCTCAGATTTTTTGGCTCTGTTGGTCTCCTTTTGGAGCTTCTTTCCCCTCCTGGTCTTTCTATTTAATCCAGGCATTTTGCCCAAAGTTTGGCTACGAGTTTCTGCCCCTGCTTTGATACCTAGATCAGTACAGACTTTCAGAGGCCTACAATTGTAGGCTCCTGTCCTGTTACCTGGTTTCTCCTGCTTCCAATGTCTATCACATTTAACCTTCTGAATGAATATTGAGCATCTTCCCTAGGGTACTCCTTCTTGTTTACTTTCTTTAGGAGTATAGATTTTAGTATGTTTATCCTATATTATATGGCTAATATCCACTTACAAGTGAGTATATACCATGTGTGTTTTTCTGCTTCTAGGTTACCTAACTCAAGATGGTCTTTTCTAGTTCCCACAATTTGTCTGCAATTTTCATGATTTCCTTGTTTTTAATTGTTGAGTAGTATTCCATTGTGTAAAGTACCACAATTTCTGTATCCATTTCTCCATTGAAGGACATCTAGGTTGTTTCAAGCTTTTTATTTTTAATAATATAGCTGCTACAAACATGGTTGAAGAAATGTCCTTGTTGTTTACTTCAGAATATATGCTCATCTAATATGCTGATAAGGGAGGTCCTCTTCCCCTTTTCTTTTGACTCTACTATCAGGTCTCATCAGGACCATTGAATTGCCTTCCTCTGTGGTCTAGCATGACTGAACCCTGCAGGGGTAGGTGATATACTTAAATTTACTTTGGATATATGCCTAGGAGTGGTATAGCTGGATCTTGCAGCAGCACTATTCCCAATTTTCTGAGAAAGCACTAAATTGATTTCCAAGGTGATTGAACAAGTTTAAATTCCCACCAGCAATGGAGAAATGTTCCCTTCTCCACATCCTTTCCAGCATGTGAGTTTTTGATCCTAGCCATTCTGATGGGTGTGAGGTGAAATCTCAGGGTTTTTTATTTGCATTTTCCTGTTGACTATGTATGTTGAGCATTTCTCTGTTTCTCTGCCATTTGATATTGCTCTATTGAGAATTCTCTGTTTAGCTCTGTACCCCATTTTTAATGGGATTAATTGGTTTGTTGGTGTTTAACTTTTTAAGTTTTTTATATATTCTGGATATTAGCCTTCTGTCAGCTGTAGGATTGGTGAAGATCTTTTCCCAGTCTGTAGTCATTTGGTTCTGATGACAGTGTCCTTTGCTTTATAGAAGCTTTTCAGTTTCATGAGGTCCCTTTTATTGATCTTAGAGTCTGTGCTGTTGGTGTTCTCTTCATGAAGTTGTCTCATGTAACAATGAGTTCAAGGCTCTTCCCCACTTTTTCTTCTAATGGGTTTAGTGTGTCTGGTTTTATGTTGAGGTCTTTGATCCACTTGGACTTTAGTTTTGTGCAGGGTAATAAAAATGGATCTATTTGCATTTTCTACATGTAGCCTTCCAATTAGGACAGTACCATTTGTTAAATATGCTATCTTTTTCCATTGTATTGTTTTGGCATCTTTGTCAAAAATCAAGTATCCATAGGTGTATGGGTTTATTCTGGGTTTTTTCTATTTTATTTCATTGATTCACCAGTCTGTTTCTATGTCAGTACCATGCAGTTTTTATTACTATTGCTCTATAGCACATGTTGAAAACAGTTTGTACCGGATTGTTTAAGCAATTCTGAATTTTTTTCCCCATATGAGACTTGTTCTTTCAAGTTCTGTAAATAATTGTGTTGGTGTATTGATGGGAATTGAGTTGAATCTGTAGACTGCTTTTGGTAGGATGGCCATTTTCATGTTAATCCTACAGATCCATGAGAATGGGAGCTCTTTGCATCTTCTGATATCTTCAATTAATTTTTTTATTTTTTATTCATTACAACTTATTCACTTTGAATTCCAGCTGTTAGCCCCTTCCCTCATCTATTGCTAATACTGCCCTCCCTCTCTCTTCTCCTCCCATGTCCCCCCTTGCATCTGACCCTAGTCTATCAGGTCTCATCAGGACTGTCTGCATTGTCTTCCTCTGTGGCCTGGTTAGACTGTCCCTGCCTTCAGGGGGAGTTGGTGATCAAAGAACCAGCCACTGAGTTCATGTCAGAGACAGCCCCAGTTCCCATTACTAGGGAAACCACTTGAAGACCGAGCTGCCATGGTCTACATCTGTGCAGAGGTTCTAGGTTAACACCATTCATGGTCCTTGGTTGTAGTATCAGTCTCAGAGAAGATCCCTGTGCCCAGATTTTCTGGCTTTGCTACTCTCCTTGTAGAGCTCCTGTCTCCTCTACATCTTTTGCTCTCCCCCTTCTTTAGAATCCCTGCACTCTGTCCAGAGTTTGGCTATGAGCCTCAGCATCTGCTTTAATACCCTGCTGGATAGTCTTCTTCAATTTCTTTCTTCAGAGTTTTGTACTTTTTAATATAGGTATTTCATTTGCTTGATTAGTCACACCAAGACACTTTGTTATTTGTGGCTATTGTGAAGGGTGTTGTTTCCCTAATTTCTTTCTCAGCCCATTTGATTGTTGAATATAGGAGGGCTTCAGATTTTTTTGAGTTAATTTTGTATACAGCCACTTTGCTAAAGGTGTTTATTGGCTGAAGGAGCTCTCTGATAGAATTTTTGTGACTTCTTCCTTTCCAGTGTCTATTCCCTTTATCTCCTTTAGTTGTCTGAATGCTCTAGCTAGGATTTCGAGTACTATTTTGAAGAGATATGGAATAGGGGGCAGCCTTGCCTTGTCCTGATTTCATTAGGATTGATTTAAGTTTCTCTCTCTTTAGTTTTTTGTTGGTTCTAGGATTGCTGTATATTTCCTTTACTATGTTTAGTAAGTGCCTGTATAACTGATCTTTCTAAAAGTCTAAACATGAATGAATGTTGGGTTTTGTGAAATGCTTTTTTGGCATCTCAGAAGATGATCATGTTTTTGTTTTGTTTTGTTTTGTTTTCTCCTTCTGTTTGCTTATGTGCTGGATTACATTAATGGATTTCAGTATATTGAACCACCTCTGCACACCTGGAATGAAGCCTACTTGGTCATCATTGATGATATCTTCTATGTGGTTTAGGATTTGGTTTGCGAGTATTTTATTGAGACTTTTTTTTTCTTTTATTGTGTCATGTTCATAAGAAGAGATGGGTCTGAAATTCTACTTTTTGTTGGATCTTTGTGTAGTTTAGGTATCAATGTGACTGTGTCCTCATAGAATGAGTTTGTTAATGTTACTTCTCTTCTTATCTTCTGGAATAGTTTGAAGAGTATTGGCTTTGGGTCTTCTTTGAAGGTCTGGTAGAATTCTTCCATTTCTTTGGGCCATGTAGGACTGTTTAATCTATTTACCTGATCTTGGTTTAACTTTCCTAAATGGAATCTATCAGGAAAATTGTCCGTTTCATTTATATTTTCAAAATTTGTGACATAGGCGTTTGAAGTAAGACCTAATGATTCTCTAAATTTCCTCAGTGTCTGTCATTATAACCCACTTTTCATTTCTGATTTTGCTGACTTGGATAGTTTTTCTCTGCCATATACTTAGTTTGGCTAAGGGTTTGTCTATCTTGTTGATTTTTTTCAAAGAACCAGCTCTTGCTTGATTCTTTGAATTGTTTACTTGTTTCTAATGTATTGATTTCACCCTGAATTTGATTATTTCCAACCCTTTACTCCTCTTGGGTGTGTCTGCTTATTATTTTCTAGAGCTTTCAAGTGCCATTAAGTTCCTTCTATGAGATATCTCCAACTTCTGTCTGAAGGCACTTAGTGCTGTGACTTTTTCTTTGATCGCTACTTTCATTGTGTCCCATAAATTTGGGTAAGTTGTGCCTTCATTTTCATTGAGTTACATTGAGTTTCTTTGTTTTATTTCTTCCATGACTAAACTGTCATTAGGTAGAGAGTTGTTTAGTTTCCATGCATGTGTAGGCTTTTTGTTATTTCTGTTGTTGTTGTTGTGGTCTAGTTTTAGGCCATGGTGTTCTGATAGGATTATTTCGATCTTCTTGTATCTGTTAAGGCTTGCTTTGTGTTTGACTATGGAGAATGGTCAACTTTGGAAAAGGTTGTGTGGGGTGCTGAGAAGAAGGTAGACTCTTTTGAGTTTGGGTGAAAATTTCTGTAGGCCCATTTTATTTGGGACCTCTGTAAGTGTCATTATTTCCCTATTTAGCTTCTGTCTTGATGATCTGTCCCATGGAGAGAGTAGAGTATTGAAGTCTGCCACTATCAAGGTGTTGGGATGGTTATGTAATTTGAGCTTTAGTACTGTTTCATTTACAAATACCAATGCTCTTGTATTTGGGGCATAGATGTTCAGGATTGTGTTGTCCTCATGGTGGAATTTCCCCTTTGATGAGTATGAAGTTTCCATCCTCATTTTTTTTATTAATTTTGTTTGAAAGTTTATTTTATTATATATTAGAATAGCTACCCCAGCTTTTTTTTCTGGGTCTGTTTGCTTTAAAAATATTTTTCCAGCCCTTTATTCTGAGGTAGTTTCTCTCATTCTTGCAGTGGTGTGTTTCTCGGATGCAGCAGAATGTTGGATCCTGTTTCTGCAACCATTCTGTTAGTCTGTGTCTTTTTATGGGCGAGTTGAGTCCATTGATGTTGATAGATAAACCAATAAATGCTAGTTCCTTTATTGTGGAGTTGGTGGTGATAGTGTGTTTGTGTGCTTGTTTTCTTTTGACTTTGTTGTTGTTGTTGTGAGGTTATCTATGTTCTTTATTTTCTTGGGTGTAGTTGTTTTCGCTAGATTGAAGTTTTCATTCTAGTATCTTCTGTAGGGCTGGGTTGCTATGAAGATGTTGTTTAAGTTTAATTTTGTCATGGAATATTTTGTTTTCTTTATCTTTGGTGATTGAAATTTTTGCTGGGTATAGTAGTCTGGTTTGGCATCTGTGTTCTCTTAGAGTCTGCACGACATCTTCCTAGGCCCTTCTGGCTATCATGCTTTCTGTTGAGAAATCTGGTGTGATTCTGCTAAATCAACCTTTACATTTTACTTGTCCTTTTTTCCCTTGCTGCTTTTAATATTTTTCTTTGTTCTGTAGATTTAGTGTTTTGACCTTGGAGCCTGGGATTTTTTTTTTTTTTGGTCTATTCATATTATTTTTAGATTTTTTTTCTTTTCATGATGTCCTTGATTTCTTGGATGTTTTGTGTTGGGAACTTTTCTGATTTTACTTTTTCTTTGAAAGAAGTTTCAATTTCTGCAATTGTATCTTCAGTGCCTGAGATTCTTTCTTCCATCTATTGTATTCTGTTGGTGATGCTTACCTTTTTTGGCTCCTGGTCTTTTCTCTAAGTTCTCCAGCTCCTGAGTTTTCATTGTTTGTATTTTTTCATTGATTCTAATTCTAATTGATTCTAATTCATGTCTTGCACCATTTCCTTCATCTGTTTGAATGTGAATTCCTATCTTTCTATGATGGCATCCATTTTTAAATTTGTTTCCCCTTTATGTGTCTATATTTGGGTTGCTATTTTTTGTTGGCATTTCTTTGAGAGCTTTGTTTCTTTCCTCTTTATGTGCCTCTATTTTTGTGTAGCTGTTTAAGAGTTTTGTTCATTTCTTATTCACGTGCCTCTAATAATTCAATAAGCATAGCTTTACAATAATTTTCCTGTGATTCCAATGAATTAAAATATCTATGTTTTTTGGAGGTTGCTGGTGAATCCGTGATGTCCTAATTTATGTTGGATGTGTTCTTAAGCCTGCCTCTAGCCATTTGATGATCAGTAGCCTTTTCTGTTTGTTCCTTAGAGCCCATACTGCAGACTGTGTCTGTCTTTCTGTGGAGTCCAGGGAATTCTTCAGGAAGATTAGAGAGGTCCACTGGTTTGAGAGTGGGTGTTGGTGTTTCAAATGCAGCTAATCGAGGAAGGTTGCAGGTGCAAATGTGCAAGTGCAGGAGTGTGGGTGTAGGTGTGTCTGCCTGGAGAAGTGAAGTATAAGGACAAAGCTTAAGTACAGGTGAGGGTTCTGGCATATTTTGCAGGCTCAGTGTGCATGTCCAGGTGCCATGAATGGCTCAGTGGCCCACAGGCCTGTCCAAGCATTGTGCTTCAATCCCTCAGATCTGCCTAAGCTGCACTGTCTTGGTTCTAGGAAATGTTTGTCTGGACTCCACTGGGAAACCCAGAGAACAGGGGCTTCAGTGTTGAGGTTGTTGTCCCAGACATCCCTATGTTGCCCATAATGGGGGTGTGTGTCAGAGGTATCTGATGTCTGGCTGCGAGTGCAGAAAGACCCATTTTCCAGGCTCTGTATGCACTCTCTTGCAGAAGCACTCACTGGCAGGCTGTGTGGAAAGTGCTGAGGACCTGCGAACTCACTCACAGGCATGTGTGGGAGCACTAGGGCCCATGCACACTCACTTGCAGGTGGGTGTGCAAAGCATAAAGGGCCCATGAACTCACTTTCAGGCTTGTGTGGGAAGCACAGAAGTCCTGAGCACACTCACTCACAGGTGTATGTGATAAGCACAGAGAGCCCACAGATTTCTACTTTCAGATTTGGGTCCCTGTTTGGCTTTTAGAGTAAGGAGGTGCCCCATACCTGGGGTTATGCACTCCCCACCTCTGTTGCACCACCAGGGCAAGCTGAGCAAGCGAAGGTGCAGCTGGGAGTGCAGGGTTCCATAGTTGGCCACTTTTCAGACCCGGAGACATCCACGAAGAGGATGGATCCAGGGTGTCCCAGCACATGGGTCTAGCCCTGGAAACCTCAAAGTCAATGCTCTGGCTTCAGCTAACCATCCACTCACAAGTTTTCAAGTTTTTGGTGTTCTGCCCTTCAGAAATGGTGTGCACTGGTTGCCACCATCTTGGAACTCTCAGATAGATAGATAGATAGATAGATAGATAGATAGAGATCTATTCAATTACCAATATGTCTGTCAATATTTCTGTTTTTATGCCAACACCATTCATACTATATCTCTTAGTACAAATTCCAGTCAGAGGTAATGATATCTCCTATAGTTATTGTATTGTTCAAGACTGTTTTGAGTATTTTGGCTTTGTAATTTTCACGTATGAAGTCAAGATTTATCCTTGCATAATCTGTAAATAATTGTGTTGGAAATTTTAAGGGGAGCGCATTGAATCGGTAGATTGATTTTGGTATGGTGGTCATTTTTACTTTGTTATCCTATTTATTCATAACCATGGAAGAATTTTCCATTTTCTCATAGCTGCTTCAAAGTTTTTTTCTTCAAAGACTTGAAGTTTTACCACATAATTATTTCCCTTGCTTATAGTTACACTAGGAAATTTAATATTATTTGAGGCTATTGTGAAATATCATGGAATTTTATTTGTGTTAATATGTAATATTACCCATCTCTTTTGATTAGATTTGCTGTGTAGTCTATTCTTTAGATATTGAAATGTCTACACAAGCTTCTCTCTTTTAATTTTTAAGTTATTTATTTATTATTTATTACAATTTATTCATTTTGTATCCCTGATATAGCTTCTACCTTGTCTCCTCTGAGTCACACCTGTCTTCCCACTTCTACCCATTTACCTCTCCCATTCCCCTAATACACTGACAGGGAAGAACCTCCTCCCCTTCTATCTGACCTTAGTCTATCAGGTATCACCAGGGCTGGCTGCATCATCTTCCTCTGTGGCCTGGCAAGACTGCATCCCCTAGAAGGAGGTGATTAAAGAGATGGCCACTGACTTCAAGTCAGAGACAGCCCTGTACTTGGAAATCACTTTGAAGCTGAGCACCTATGGACTTCATCTGAGCAAGGTGTCTAAGAAATCTCCATTCAAGGCCAATGGTTGGAGTTTCAGTCTCTGCATGTCCACTATGGGCCCAGGTGTTTTTGGCTCTGTTGGTCTCCTTGTGTAGCTCCTGTCTCCACATCTTTGTAACTCCCCCTTCATAAGTTTCCGTGCACTCTGCCCAAAGTTTGGATATGAGTCTCAGCATCTCCTCTGACAACCTGATGGGTAAAGTCTTTAAGAGGGCCTCCCTGGCAGGCTTCTGTCCTGTTCCCTGTCTTCTTTTACTTCAGTCTTGTTTGCCCTTCTGAATGAGGTGTCAATCTCTTCCCTAGGGTCTTCCTTGTTTAGCATTTTAGGGCTAGAGATTTTACTATGTTTATTCTATATAATGTGAAGAATATCCACTTATAAATGAGCATATACCTTATTTGTCTTTTTGTTCTGTGTTACCTCACTCAGGATGATATTATCTAGTTCCCAGCATTTGCCTGCAAATTTCATGATTTCCTTGTTTATAATTGCTGAGTAGTATTCCATTGCATAAATGTACCACACTTTCTGTACCCGTTCCTCTGTTGTGGGAAATCTGGGTTGTTTCCAGATTCTGGCTATTACTAACAAAGCTGCTATGAATATATTTTGAGCAAATGTCCTTGTTTTATGGTTAAGCATCATTCGAATATATGCCCAGGAATGGTATAGGTGGATCATGAAGTAGCACTCTTCTTATTTTCTCAGAAATGCCAGATTGATTTCCAAAGCAGTTGTACAAGGTTACATTCCCACCAGCAATGGAGGAGGGTTCATTCTCTTCCACAACCTCTCCAGCATGTGTCATCCATTGAGGTTTTGAGTTTAGCCATTCTGATGGGAGTGAGGTGTTAAAACTCTAGCCTTTTCTTACACACTGCACTTGTCTAACTCAGTTACCTTCCAAAACATGTATGTTGATAGCCAGGTCAAAGCAGTTTCTTAAAAATAAAATGGCCTTGTGTAGACAAACAGTCCAGGAAGTGCAGAGGGGCATATAGCCCCCAAAACTGCATTTAACTTCCCAGTTTTCCAAGAAAATCCTATATACAACCAGAAAGTCCTCATGCCTATTTGCAGGAACCCAATAGGTCAAACATTCCAGATAGTTTCCACAGACAAACGAACTACCGACTCTTCAAAATATAGTCTGGGAATGCCCTGCATGATATCCAGTATTGTTTTGTCAATCCAAAACTAAAAGGAAGTACCAGTTCAGTGATTTTGACACCCAGTTTTACCTTATTTCTTCACTCTTTGTCTATGGGCTAAGCCAACAAAGCTCCATTTGGTAAACCTCAGACTGGTTATATTTGCATGTCTCTCAGTCCTATTGTGACTTCAATATACATTGAACAATGGCTATTTATAGCCTAAATTTGAAACTTTCAATTTTAAAGTCTAAATTGATTTAGAATAGTTCATAAGATGGAAAAATTTCTGAAATGTATTCAGTATATCCCAGGTATGCTCCACCCTACTAATGCTTATTACTCTTCTCATCCTTAACTGTCCCTTTACCAGTTGCACGAATTTTTTTTTCATTTTTCTGTGACATATTTGGTTTAATCTTCATGACCTTTGGATTCAGAATGTGCCTTGGAGCCAGATACAGTCATCACTTGTTACACATTTACCTCTCCTTTTTAAAAATATCTTTACAGGCAATACTTTAACAGGGAAGGGAACAGTAATTCTCTCATTCTTCATCTCATCCTTATGAAGAATCAACCAGCGACATTATCCGTAATTATTGAGAGTTCTTTAGTGCAATACATATGATGCCTAGACACAATTAGCAACCATCATCTTGTGTACATTTTGCATTTATTTCCATTATATTTCTTGAATGTTGGAATAGATGGTTTAAAAGTCATTCTTTATGGATGGGCATTAATGCATCACTCATTCTCAGGATCTTTCACAGTCATATTTCTTGGCCTTCTTCATAGATCACAGCAAAGAGAGGCTTCTTAGAGTAAGAATGAGAGTATTACTTTTCCATGTGCATAAACAAGAACATTTAGAAGTTTGTTTGTTTGACAATAAGTACATTAAACTAATTGGCAGCATCAAGTTCCTCCTCTTATGATATGGTCTCCCACCTCCTGAAATTGTGTGTGGTCTATAGGACCAGGTATGTAATACTTTTTTGATAAATGTCCTTCCCTGTATTTCAGATATATGGTAAGTGCATAAATATATTCAATATGCACAGAGTAGGAACACGTCAGTCATGAATGCAATATCCTGTCTTTGTGACTATATTTTGAAATACAGTAAAATATGAGTGAACACATACATGGTCAAAATTAAAATTTCAAACTAACAATGATTCAATATTGCAGAATATGAAAACCTTATTTTTAAAAAAAAGATGTTATCCACATATATATATTAGTTAATGAAACATATAAATAAAAGCTTAAAGCATACATTGTACAATAGAAAAGCAACAAAAACCACTCATAACAGAAGCAAAGGAATAAGCTCTGAGTGTGAAATTATCTTGAGAAAAAATTACTATTCAAGATCACTAAAGAAAACATATATCAAAATACAGATTTGATTTTTCTGACAATAAACTTGATAATGTTTAGTTCAAAATGTAAAATAGAAAATTATTTGATGAAGTGATAATTTTTAGAAATACAGAAAGGTTTAATATAATAAAAATATTTCATTGCAAACCAAGGAGTATATGTTATTAATTCAAGATAAATGACACAAATGTTAGAAGCAGAGTATTTCAAACTTCTTTTTTGAATATATAGAAATACTTCAAAAATTTTCTTCTTTTATGTTAAACATAAGGCTATAGTTAAATGTAAAAACATATATTAGTGAAGGTTTTAAGCTTCAAGGATATAATGGTATTTATTATTTCAAAATCATACATAATATGAACCAAATTGGGTGTATCCAGGGGATTTGGGGAAAATAATTTAATATGGGTCCTGAATCTTAGAACAGTATATAAGAAATTAATTTCAAAGCCTATTGTCCATACTGTACAAAGTATACACCTAGAAATTAGCAATTTCTTCATAAAGTGAAGTATGAATAAAATTAGCATTGTACAATATTATTCTGTCATCTTATGACTTATAAAATAGATGCTGGCTTGCTTCCATGTATGTGGACCTATCTGCATTGCCCCCGTGGCACGCCTGGGTTGGCTACCCAGAGGCTATTTAAGCTGTGGGCTGGCTTTCCCCGGGGTCCGAGGATTGTTCAATGTTCCTGAATAAACTGCATTGAAAAAAAAATAGATGCATGAAGCCATAAATTCAAGCCAAACATACAAAAACAGCAAAGATCATTGGGATTCTTTGATTTTTGTCACCATAGACAAAAATGGCTTCATAGATTTGAGATGATTCACAGGCAACCTGGTATTTCTTTCTGAAACAATAAACAATAAAGGAGGTGAATCAGGAAACATTTTGATGAGCTGAGGCTGAGTAACAACTTAGGGGAAAAGGGAACACCTGAGGATTGATTCACAGTCACCTTTATTTCTGAACAGATATCGACCAGTGTGTGATGTGTCCAGAAAGTCACTATGCAAACTCAGAGAAGAGTTACTGCCTCCAGAAATCTGTGACCTTTTTGTCCTAAGACTTCTTGGGTATGGCTTTCACCACTGCAGCACTGTGCTTCTCTGCACTCACAACTGTGGTTCTTGTAGTCTTTGTGAAGCACAGAGACACATGCATTTTCAAGGCCAATATTCAGGCTCTCAGTTACATCCTGCTATTGACACTCATCATCTACTTCCTCAGTTCCTTGTTCTTCATTAGCCCACACAACACAGCCACCTGCATCTTGCAGCAGACAGCATTTGGAATTCTGCTCACTG
>NW_026843646.1:15191091-15211091 GCF_030254825.1 Meriones unguiculatus | reverse complement strand
TCTTTCTTTGGAAACTTGTTTCTGTGCCATACAGTGCGCTTTAAAACTTTTCGGTTTTCCTGTATTCCTAATTGTGCGAGCGACACAAATGTGATTTAGTGTACAAAGTAGTGCTTTGGATTTCTGTTCTTCGGTTGGAAACTTGTTTCTGTGCTGTACAGTGTGATATATCAGTTTTCAGTTTTCCTGTTGTAATAATTGAATGGGCGATACGTATGTGATTTAGTTTACAAAGTTGTGCTTTGCTTTTCTGTTCTTTCGATGGAAACTTGTTTCTGTGCCGTACAGTGCAAGATAACACTTTTCGGTTTTCCTGTATTCTTAATTGAGCGAGTGACACACATGTGATTCAGTTTACAAAGTAGTGCTTTTCATTTACGTTCTTTCGTTGGAAACTTGTTCCTGTTAGGAATAAGTTAGGGTTAGGGTTAGGGTTAGGGTTAGGGTTAGGGTTAGGGTTAGGGTTAGGGCTCGGTAAGGGATAGGGTTAGGGTTAGGGGTAGGGTTCTGGTTAGGGTTAGGTTAGGGCTGGGTAAGGGATAGGGTTGGGGTTAGGGTTAGGTTAGGGTTAGGGTTAGGGTTAGGGGTTAGGGTTAGGGTTAGGGTTAGGGTTAGGGACTTATGGTTAGGGTTAGGGTTAGGGTTATATCACTTTTCAGGTTTCCTGTTATAATAATTGAACAGGCGACACATATGTGAATTAGTTTACAAAGTTGTGCTTTGCGTTTCTGTTCTTTCAATGGAAACTTGTTTCTGTGCCGTACAGTGCGAGATAACACTTTTCAGTTTTCCTGTATTCCTAATTGAGCGAGCGACACACAGGTGATTCCGTTTAAGAGTAGTGCTTTGCTTTTCTGTTCTTTCGTTGGAAACTTGTTCTTGTGCTGTACAGTGAGATATATCACTTTTCAGTTTTCCTGTATTGCTAATGGAGCGAGTGACACACATGTGATTTAGTTTACAAATTAGTGATTTTCTTTTTTGTTCTTTCATTTGAAACTTGTTCCTGTGCTGTACAATATGATATATCACTTTTCAGTTTTCCTGTTATAATAATTGAACAGGCGGTACATATGTGAATTCGTTTACAAAGTTGTGCTTTGAGTTTCTGTTCTTTCGATGGAAACTTGTTCCTGTGCTGTGCAGTGCGTTATATCACTTTTCAGTTTTCCTGTTATAATAATTGAACAGGCGACACATATGTGAATTAGTTTACAAAGTCGTGCTTTGCGTTTCTGTTCTTTCGATGGAAACTTGTTCCTGTGCTGTGCAGTGCGTTATATCACTTTTCAGTTTTCCTGTTATAATAATTGAACAGGGGACACGTATGTGAATTAGTTTACAAAGTTGTGCTTTGCATTTCTATTCTTTCTTTGGAAACTTGTTTCTGTGCCATACAGTGCGCTTTAAAACTTTTCGGTTTTCCTGTATTCCTAATTGTGCGAGCGACACAAATGTGATTTAGTGTACAAAGTAGTGCTTTGGATTTCTGTTCTTCTATTGGAAACTTGTTTCTGTGCTGTACAGTGTGATATATCAGTTTTCAGTTTTCCTGTTGTAATAATTGAATGGGTGATACGTATGTGATTTCTTTTACAAAGTTGTGCTTTGCTTTTCTGTTCTTTCGATGGAAACTTGTTTCTGTGCCGTACAGTGCAAGATAACACTTTTCGGTTTTCCTGTATTCTTAATTGAGCGAGTGACACACATGTGATTCAGTTTACAAAGTAGTGCTTTTCATTTACGTTCTTTCGTTGGAAACTTGTTCCTGTTAGGAATAAGTTAGGGTTAGGGTTAGGGTTAGGGTTAGGGTTAGGGTTAGGACTCGGTAAGGGATAGGGTTAGGGTTAGGGGTAGGGTAAGGGTTAGGGTTAGGTTAGGGCTGGGTAAGGGATAGGGTTAGGGTTAGGGTTAGGGTTAGGGTTAGGGTTAGGGTTAGGGGTTAGGGTTAGGGTTAGGGTTAGGATTAGGGACTTATGGTTAGGGTTAGGGTTAGGGTTATATCACTTTTCAGGTTTCCTGTTATAATAATTGAACAGGCGACACATATGTGAATTAGTTTACAAAGTTGTGCTTTGCGTTTCTGTTCTTTCAATGGAAACTTGTTTCTGTGCCGTACAGTGCGAGATAACACTTTTCAGTTTTCCTGTATTCCTAATTGAGCGAGCGACACACAGGTGATTCCGATTAAGAGTAGTGCTTTGCTTTTCTGTTCTTTCGTTGGAAACTTGTTCTTGTGCTGTACAGTGAGATATATCACTTTTCAGTTTTCCTGTATTCCTAATGGAGCGAGTGACACACATGTGATTTAGTTTACAAATTAGTGATTTTCTTTTTTCATTTGAAACTTGTTCCTGTGCTGTACAATATGATATATCACTTTTCAGTTTTCCTGTTATAATAATTGAACAGGCGGTACATATGTGAATTCGTTTACAAAGTTGTGCTTTGAGTTTCTGTTCTTTCGATGGAAACTTGTTCCTGTGCTGTGCAGTGCGTTATATCACTTTTCAGTTTTCCTGTTATAATAATTGAACAGGAGACACGTATGTGAATTAGTTTACAAAGTTGTGCTTTGCGTTTCTGTTCTTTCTTTGGAAACTTGTTTCTGTGCCATACAGTGCGCTTTAAAACTTTTCGGTTTTCCTGTATTCCTAATTGTGCGAGCGACACAAATGTGATTTAGTGTACAAAGTAGTGCTTTGGATTTCTGTTCTTCGGTTGGAAACTTGTTTCTGTGCTGTACAGTGTGATATATCAGTTTTCAGTTTTCCTGTTGTAATAATTGAATGGGCGATACGTATGTGATTTAGTTTACAAAGTTGTGCTTTGCTTTTCTGTTCTTTCGATGGAAACTTGTTTCTGTGCCGTACAGTGCAAGATAACACTTTTCGGTTTTCCTGTATTCTTAATTGAGCGAGTGACACACATGTGATTCAGTTTACAAAGTAGTGCTTTTCATTTACGTTCTTTCGTTGGAAACTTGTTCCTGTTAGGAATAAGTTAGGGTTAGGGTTAGGGTTAGGGTTAGGGTTAGGGTTAGGGTTAGGGTTAGGGCTCGGTAAGGGATAGGGTTAGGGTTAGGGGTAGGGTTCTGGTTAGGGTTAGGTTAGGGCTGGGTAAGGGATAGGGTTGGGGTTAGGGTTAGGTTAGGGTTAGGGTTAGGGTTAGGGGTTAGGGTTAGGGTTAGGGTTAGGGTTAGGGACTTATGGTTAGGGTTAGGGTTAGGGTTATATCACTTTTCAGGTTTCCTGTTATAATAATTGAACAGGCGACACATATGTGAATTAGTTTACAAAGTTGTGCTTTGCGTTTCTGTTCTTTCAATGGAAACTTGTTTCTGTGCCGTACAGTGCGAGATAACACTTTTCAGTTTTCCTGTATTCCTAATTGAGCGAGCGACACACAGGTGATTCCGTTTAAGAGTAGTGCTTTGCTTTTCTGTTCTTTCGTTGGAAACTTGTTCTTGTGCTGTACAGTGAGATATATCACTTTTCAGTTTTCCTGTATTGCTAATGGAGCGAGTGACACACATGTGATTTAGTTTACAAATTAGTGATTTTCTTTTTTGTTCTTTCATTTGAAACTTGTTCCTGTGCTGTACAATATGATATATCACTTTTCAGTTTTCCTGTTATAATAATTGAACAGGCGGTACATATGTGAATTCGTTTACAAAGTTGTGCTTTGAGTTTCTGTTCTTTCGATGGAAACTTGTTCCTGTGCTGTGCAGTGCGTTATATCACTTTTCAGTTTTCCTGTTATAATAATTGAACAGGCGACACATATGTGAATTAGTTTACAAAGTCGTGCTTTGCGTTTCTGTTCTTTCGATGGAAACTTGTTCCTGTGCTGTGCAGTGCGTTATATCACTTTTCAGTTTTCCTGTTATAATAATTGAACAGGGGACACGTATGTGAATTAGTTTACAAAGTTGTGCTTTGCATTTCTATTCTTTCTTTGGAAACTTGTTTCTGTGCCATACAGTGCGCTTTAAAACTTTTCGGTTTTCCTGTATTCCTAATTGTGCGAGCGACACAAATGTGATTTAGTGTACAAAGTAGTGCTTTGGATTTCTGTTCTTCTATTGGAAACTTGTTTCTGTGCTGTACAGTGTGATATATCAGTTTTCAGTTTTCCTGTTGTAATAATTGAATGGGTGATACGTATGTGATTTCTTTTACAAAGTTGTGCTTTGCTTTTCTGTTCTTTCGATGGAAACTTGTTTCTGTGCCGTACAGTGCAAGATAACACTTTTCGGTTTTCCTGTATTCTTAATTGAGCGAGTGACACACATGTGATTCAGTTTACAAAGTAGTGCTTTTCATTTACGTTCTTTCGTTGGAAACTTGTTCCTGTTAGGAATAAGTTAGGGTTAGGGTTAGGGTTAGGGTTAGGGTTAGGGTTAGGACTCGGTAAGGGATAGGGTTAGGGTTAGGGGTAGGGTTAGGGTTAGGGTTAGGTTAGGGCTGGGTAAGGGATAGGGTTAGGGTTAGGGTTAGGGTTAGGGTTAGGGTTAGGGTTAGGGGTTAGGGTTAGGGTTAGGGTTAGGATTAGGGACTTATGGTTAGGGTTAGGGTTAGGGTTATATCACTTTTCAGGTTTCCTGTTATAATAATTGAACAGGCGACACATATGTGAATTAGTTTACAAAGTTGTGCTTTGCGTTTCTGTTCTTTCAATGGAAACTTGTTTCTGTGCCGTACAGTGCGAGATAACACTTTTCAGTTTTCCTGTATTCCTAATTGAGCGAGCGACACACAGGTGATTCCGATTAAGAGTAGTGCTTTGCTTTTCTGTTCTTTCGTTGGAAACTTGTTCTTGTGCTGTACAGTGAGATATATCACTTTTCAGTTTTCCTGTATTCCTAATGGAGCGAGTGACACACATGTGATTTAGTTTACAAATTAGTGATTTTCTTTTTTGTTCTGTCATTTGAAACTTGTTCCTGTGCTGTACAATATGATATATCACTTTTCAGTTTTCCTGTTATAATAATTGAACAGGCGACACATATGTGAATTAGTTTTCAAAGTTGTGCTTTGCGTTTCTGTTCTTTCGATGGAAACTTGTTCCTGTGCTGTGCAGTGCGTTATATCACTTTTCAGTTTTCCTGTTATAATAATTGAACAGGGGACACGTATGTGAATTAGTTTACAAAGTTGTGCTTTGCATTTCTATTCTTTCTTTGGAAACTTGTTTCTGTGCCATACAGTGCGCTTTAAAACTTTTCGGTTTTCCTGTATTCCTAATTGTGCGAGCGACACAAATGTGATTTAGTGTACAAAGTAGTGCTTTGGATTTCTGTTCTTCGGTTGGAAACTTGTTTCTGTGCTGTACAGTGTGATATATCAGTTTTCAGTTTTCCTGTTGTAATAATTGAACAGGCGGTACATATGTGAATTCGTTTACAAAGTTGTGCTTTGAGTTTCTGTTCTTTCGATGGAAACTTGTTCCTGTGCTGTGCAGTGCGTTATATCACTTTTCAGTTTTCCTGTATTCCTAATGGAGCGAGTGACACACATGTGATTTAGTTTAAAAATTAGTGATTTTCTTTTTTCATTTGAAACTTGTTCCTGTGCTGTACAATATGATATATCACTTTTCAGTTTTCCTGTTATAATAATTGAACAGGCGGTACATATGTGAATTCGTTTACAAAGTTGTGCTTTGAGTTTCTGTTCTTTCGATGGAAACTTGTTCCTGTGCTGTGCAGTGCGTTATATCACTTTTCAGTTTTCCTGTTATAATAATTGAACAGGCGACACGTATGCGAATTAGTTTACAAAGTTGTGCTTTGCATTTCTGTTCTTTCTTTGGAAACTTGTTTCTGTGCCATACAGTGCGCTTTAAAACTTTTCGGTTTTCCTGTATTCCTAATTGTGCGAGCGACACAAATGTGATTTAGTGTACAAAGTAGTGCTTTGGATTTCTGTTCTTCGGTTGGAAACTTGTTTCTGTGCTGTACAGTGTGATATATCAGTTTTCAGTTTTCCTGTTGTAATAATTGAATGGGCGATACGTATGTGATTTAGTTTACAAAGTTGTGCTTTGCTTTTCTGTTCTTTCGATGGAAACTTGTTTCTGTGCCGTACAGTGCAAGATAACACTTTTCGGTTTTCCTGTATTCTTAATTGAGCGAGTGACACACATGTGATTCAGTTTACAAAGTAGTGCTTTTCATTTACGTTCTTTCGTTGGAAACTTGTTCCTGTTAGGAATAAGTTAGGGTTAGGGTCAGGGACTTATGGTTAGGGTTAGGGTTAGGGTTATATCACTTTTCAGGTTTCCTGTTATAATAATTGAACAGGCGACACATATGTGAATTAGTTTACAAAGTTGTGCTTTGCGTTTCTGTTCTTTCAATGGAAACTTGTTTCTGTGCCGTACAGTGCGAGATAACACTTTTCAGTTTTCCTGTATTCCTAATTGAGCGAGCGACACACAGGTGATTCCGTTTAAGAGTAGTGCTTTGCTTTTCTGTTCTTTCGTTGGAAACTTGTTCTTGTGCTGTACAGTGAGATATATCACTTTTCAGTTTTCCTGTATTCCTAATGGAGCGAGTGACACACATGTGATTTAGGTTACAAATTAGTTATTTTCTTTTTTCATTTGAAACTTGTTCCTGTGCTGTACAATATGATATATCACTTTTCAGTTTTCCTGTTATAATAATTGAACAGGCGGTACATATGTGAATTCGTTTACAAAGTTGTGCTTTGAGTTTCTGTTCTTTCGATGGAAACTTGTTCCTGTGCTGTGCAGTGCGTTATATCACTTTTCAGTTTTCCTGTTATAATAATTGAACAGGCGACACGTATGTGAATTAGTTTACAAAGTTGTGCTTTGCATTTCTGTTCTTTCTTTGGAAACTTGTTTCTGTGCCATACAGTGCGCTTTAAAACTTTTCGGTTTTCCTGTATTCCTAATTGTGCGAGCGACACAAATGTGATTTAGTGTACAAAGTAGTGCTTTGGATTTCTGTTCTTCGGTTGGAAACTTGTTTCTGTGCTGTACAGTGTGATATATCAGTTTTCAGTTTTCCTGTTGTAATAATTGAATGGGCGAAACGTATGTGATTTAGTTTACAAAGTTGTGCTTTGCTTTTCTGTTCTTTCGATGGAAACTTGTTTCTGTGCCATACAGTGCAAGATAACACTTTTCGGTTTTCCTGTATTCTTAATTGAGCGAGTGACACACATGTGATTCAGATTACAAAGTAGTGCTTTTCATTTACGTTCTTTCGTTGGAAACTTGTTCCTGTTAGGAATAAGTTAGGGTTAGGGTCAGGGTTAGGGTTAGGGTTAGGGTTAGGTTAGGGCTCGGTAAGGGATAGGGTTAGGGTTAGGGTTAGGGTTAGGGTTAGGTTAGGGCTGGGTAAGGGATAGGGTTAGGGTTAGGGTTAAGGTTAGGGTTAGGGTTAGGGTTAGGGACTAATGGTTAGGGTTAGGGTTAGGGTTATATCACTTTTCAGGTTTCCTGTTATAATTATTGAACAGGCGACACATATGTGAATTAGTTTACAAAGTTGTGCTTTGCGTTTCTGTTCTTTGAATGGAAACTTGTTTCTGTGCCGTACAGTGCGAGATAACACTTTTCAGTTTTCCTGTATTCCTAATTGAGCGAGCGACACACAGGTGATTCCGTTTAAGAGTAGTGCTTTGCTTTTCTGTTCTTTCGTTGGAAACTTGTTCTTGTGCTGTACAGTGAGATATATCACTTTTCAGTTTTCCTGTATTCCTAATGGAGCGAGTGACACACATGTGATTTAGTTTACAAATTAGTGATTTTCTTTTTTGTTCTTTCATTTGAAACTTGTTCCTGTGCTGTACAATATGATATATCACTTTTCAGTTTTCCTGTTATAATAATTGAACAGGCGATACGTATGTGAATTCGTTTACAAAGTTGTGCTTTGCGTTTCTGTTCTTTCGATGGAAACTTGTTCCTGTGCTGTGCAGTGCATTATATCACTTTTCAGTTTTCCTGTTATAATAATTGAACAGGCGACACATATGTGAATTAGTTTACAAAGTTGTGCTTTGCGTTTCTGTTCTTTCGATGGAAACTTGTTCCTGTGCTGTGCAGTGCGTTATATCACTTTTCAGTTTTCCTGTTATAATAATTGAACAGGGGACACGTATGTGAATTAGTTTACAAAGTTGTGCTTTGCATTTCTGTTCTTTCTTTGGAAACTTGTTTCTGTGCCATACAGTGCGCTTTAAAACTTTTCGGTTTTCCTGTATTCCTAATTGTGCGAGCGACACAAATGTGATTTAGTGTACAAAGTAGTGCTTTGGATTTCTGTTCTTCGGTTGGAAACTTGTTTCTGTGCTGTACAGTGTGATATATCAGTTTTCAGTTTTCCTGTTGTAATAATTGAATGGGCGATACGTATGTGATTTAGTTTACAAAGTTGTGCTTTGCTTTTCTGTTCTTTCGATGGAAACTTGTTTCTGTGCCGTACAGTGCAAGATAACACTTTTCGGTTTTCCTGTATTCTTAATTGAGCGAGTGACACACATGTGATTCAGTTTACAAAGTAGTGCTTTTCATTTACGTTCTTTCGTTGGAAACTTGTTCCTGTTAGGAATAAGTTAGGGTTAGGGTTAGGGTTAGGGTTAGGGTTAGCTTAGGGCTGGGTAAGGGATAGGGTTAGGGTTAGGGTTAGGGTTAGGGTTAGGGTTAGGGTTAGCGTTAGGGTTAGGGTTAGGGGTTAGGGTTAGGGTTAGGGTTAGGGTTAGGGACTTATGGTTAGGGTTAGGGTTAGGGTTATATCACTTTTCAGGTTTCCTGTTATAATAATTGAACAGGCGACACATATGTGAATTAGTTTACAAAGTTGTGCTTTGCGTTTCTGTTCTTTCAATGGAAACTTGTTTCTGTGCCGTACAGTGCGAGATAACACTTTTCAGTTTTCCTGTATTCCTAATTGAGCGAGCGACACACAGGTGATTCCGTTTAAAAGTAGTGCTTTGCTTTTCTGTTCTTTCGTTGGAAACTTGTTCTTGTGCTGTACAGTGAGATATATCACTTTTCAGTTTTCCTGTATTCCTAATGGAGCGAGTGACACACATGTGATTTAGTTTACAAATTAGTGATTTTCTTTTTTCATTTGAAACTTGTTCCTGTGCTGTACAATATGATATATCACTTTTCAGTTTTCCTGTTATAATAATTGAACAGGGGACACGTATGTGAATTAGTTTACAAAGTTGTGCTTTGCATTTCTGTTCTTTCTTTGGAAACTTGTTTCTGTGCCATACAGTGCGCTTTAAAACTTTTCGGTTTTCCTGTATTCTTAATTGAGCGAGTGACACACATGTGATTCAGTTTACAAAGTAGTGCTTTTCATTTACGTTCTTTCGTTGGAAACTTGTTCCTGTTAGGAATAAGTTAGGGTTAGGGTCAGGGACTTATGGTTCGGGTTAGGGTTAGGGTTATATCACTTTTCAGGTTTCCTGTTATAATAATTGAACAGGCGACACATATGTGAATTAGTTTACAAAGTTGTGCTTTGCGTTTCTGTTTTTTCGATGGAAACTTGTTCCTGTGCTGTGCAGTGCGTTATATCACTCTTCAGTTTTCCTGTTATAATAATTGAACAGGGGACACGTATGTGAATTGGTTTACAAAGTTGTGCTTTGCATTTCTGTTCTTTCTTTGGAAACTTGTTTCTGTGCCATACTGTGCGCTTTAAAACTTTTCGGTTTTCCTGTATTGCTAATTGTGCGAGCGACACAAATGTGATTTATTGTACAAAGTAGTGCTTTGGATTTCTGTTCTTCGGTTGGAAACTTGTTTCTGTGCTGTACAGTGTGATATATCAGTTTTCAGTTTTCCTGTTGTAATAATTGAATGGGCGATACGTATGTGATTTAGTTTACAAAGTTGTGCTTTGCTTTTCTGTTCTTTCGATGGAAACTTGTTTCTGTGCCGTACAGTGCAAGATAACACTTTTCGGTTTTCCTGTATTCTTAATTGAGCGAGTGACACACATGTGATTCAGTTTACAAAGTAGTGCTTTTCATTTACGTTCTTTCATTGGAAACTTGTTCCTGTTAGGAATAAGTTAGGGTTAGGGTTAGGGTTAGGGTTAGGGTTAGGGCTCGGTAAGGGATAGGGTTAGGGTTAGGGGTAGGGTTAGGGTTAGGGTTAGGTTAGGGCTGGGTAAGGGATAGGGTTAGGGTTACGGTTAGGGTTAGGGGTTAGGGTTAGGGTTAGGGTTAGGGACTTATGGTTAGGGGTAGGGTTAGGGTTATATCACTTTTCAGGTTTCCTGTTATAATAATTGAACAGGCGACACATATGTGAATTAGTTTACAAAGTTGTGCTTTGCGTTTCTGTTCTTTCAATGGAAACTTGTTTCTGTGCCGTACAGTGCGAGATAACACTTTTCATTTTTCCTGTATTCCTAATTGAGCGAGCGACACACAGGTGATTCCGTTTAAAAGTAGTGCTTTGCTTTTCTGTTCTTTCGTTGGAAACTTGTTCTTGTGCTGTACAGTGAGATATATCACTTTTCAGTTTTCCTGTATTCCTAATGGAGCGAGTGACACACATGTGATTTAGTTTACAAATTAGTGATTTTCTTTTTTCATTTGAAACTTGTTCCTGTGCTGTACAATATGATATATCACTTTTCAGTTTTCCTGTTATAATAATTGAACAGGCGGTACATATGTGAATTCGTTTACAAATTTATGCTTTGAGTTTCTGTTCTTTCGATGGAAACTTGTTCCTGTGCTGTGCAGTGCGTTATATCACTTTTCAGTTTTCCTGTTATAATAATTGAACAGGAGACACGTATGTGAATTAGTTTACAAAGTTGTGCTTTGCGTTTCTGTTCTTTCTTTGGAAACTTGTTTCTGTGCCATACAGTGCGCTTTAAAACTTTTCGGTTTTCCTGTATTCTTAATTGAGCGAGTGACACACATGTGATTCAGTTTACAAAGTAGTGCTTTTCATTTACGTTCTTTCGTTGGAAACTTGTTCCTGTTAGGAATAAGTTAGGGTTAGGGTTAGGGTTAGGGTGAGGGTTAGGGTTAGGGTTAGGGCTCGGTAAGGGATAGGGTTAGGGTTAGGGGTAGGGTTAGGGTTAGGGTTAGGTTAGGGCTGGGTAAGGGATAGGGTTGGGGTTAGGGTTAGGGTTAGGGTTAGGGTTAGGGTTAGGGTTAGGGGTTAGGGTTAGGGTTAGGGTTAGGGTTAGGGACTTATGGTTAGGGTTAGGGTTAGGGTTATATCACTTTTCAGGTTTCCTGTTATAATAATTGAACAGGCGACACATATGTGAATTAGTTTACAAAGTTGTGCTTTGCCTTTCTGTTCTTTCAATGGAAACTTGTTTCTGTGCCGTACAGTGCGAGATAACACTTTTCAGTTTTCCTGTATTCCTAATTGAGCGAGCGACACACAGGTGATTCCGTTTAAGAGTAGTGCTTTGCTTTTCTGTTCTTTCGTTGGAAACTTGTTCTTGTGCTGTACAGTGAGATATATCACTTTTCAGTTTTCCTGTATTCCTAATGGAGCGAGTGACACACATGTGATTTAGTTTACAAATTAGTGATTTTCTTTTTTGTTCTGTCATTTGAAACTTGTTCCTGTGCTGTACAATATGATATATCACTTTTCAGTTTTCCTGTTATAATAATTGAACAGGCGGTACATATGTGAATTCGTTTACAAAGTTGTGCTTTGAGTTTCTGTTCTTTCGATGGAAACTTGTTCCTGTGCTGTGCAGTGCGTTATATCACTTTTCAGTTTTCCTGTTATAATAATTGAACAGGCGACACATATGTGAATTAGTTTATAAAGTCGTGCTTTGCGTTTCTGTTCTTTCGATGGAAACTTGTTCCTGTGCTGTGCAGTGCGTTATATCACTTTTCAGTTTTCCTGTTATAATAATTGAACAGGGGACACGTATGTGAATTAGTTTACAAAGTTGTGCTTTGCATTTCTATTCTTTCTTTGGAAACTTGTTTCTGTGCCATACAGTGCGCTTTAAAACTTTTCGGTTTTCCTGTATTCCTAATTGTGCGAGCGACACAAATGTGATTTAGTGTACAAAGTAGTGCTTTGGATTTCTGTTCTTCGGTTGGAAACTTGTTTCTGTGCTGTACAGTGTGATATATCAGTTTTCAGTTTTCCTGTTGTAATAATTGAATGGGCGATACGTATGTGATTTCTTTTACAAAGTTGTGCTTTGCTTTTCTGTTCTTTCGATGGAAACTTGTTTCTGTGCCGTACAGTGCAAGATAACACTTTTCGGTTTTCCTGTATTCTTAATTGAGCGAGTGACACACATGTGATTCAGTTTACAAAGTAGTGCTTTTCATTTACGTTCTTTCGTTGGAAACTTGTTCCTGTTAGGAATAAGTTAGGGTTAGGGTTAGGGTTAGGGTTAGGGTTAGGGTTAGGACTCGGTAAGGGATAGGGTTAGGGTTAGGGGTAGGGTTAGGGTTAGGGTTAGGTTAGGGCTGGGTAAGGGATAGGGTTAGGGTTAGGGTTAGGGTTAGGGTTAGGGGTTAGGGTTAGGGTCAGGGTTAGGATTAGGGACTTATGGTTAGGGTTAGGGTTATATCACTTTTCAGGTTTCCTGTTATAATAATTGAACAGGCGACACATATGTGAATTAGTTTACAAAGTTGTGCTTTGCGTTTCTGTTCTTTCAATGGAAACTTGTTTCTGTGCCGTACAGTGCGAGATAAAACTTTTCAGTTTTCCTGTATTCCTAATTGAGCGAGCGACACACAGGTGATTCCGTTTAAAAGTAGTGCTTTGCTTTTCTGTTCTTTCGTTGGAAACTTGTTCTTGTGCTGTACAGTGAGATATATCACTTTTCAGTTTTCCTGTATTCCTAATGGAGCGAGTGACACACATGTGATTTAGTTTAAAAATTAGTGATTTTGTTTTTTCATTTGAAACTTGTTCCTGTGCTGTACAATATGATATATCACTTTTCAGTTTTCCTGTTATAATAATTGAACAGGCGGTACATATGTGAATTCGTTTACAAAGTTGTGCTTTGAGTTTCTGTTCTTTCGATGGAAACTTGTTCCTGTGCTGTGCAGTGCTTTATATCACTTTTCAGTTTTCCTGTTATAATAATTGAACAGGCGACACGTATGTGAATTAGTTTACAAAGTTGTGCTTTGCATTTCTGTTCTTTCTTTGGAAACTTGTTTCTGTGCCATACAGTGCGCTTTAAAACTTTTCGGTTTTCCTGTATTCCTAATTGTGCGAGCGACACAAATGTGATTTAGTGTACAAAGTAGTGCTTTGGATTTCTGTTCTTCGGTTGGAAACTTGTTTCTGTGCTGTACAGTGTGATATATCAGTTTTCAGTTTTCCTGTTGTAATAATTGAATGGGCGATACGTATGTGATTTAGTTTACAAAGTTGTGCTTTGCTTTTCTGTTCTTTCGATGGAAACTTGTTTCTGTGCCGTACAGTGCAAGATAACACTTTTCGGTTTTCCTGTATTCTTAATTGAGCGAGTGACACACATGTGATTCAGTTTACAAAGTAGTGCTTTTCATTTACGTTCTTTCGTTGGAAACTTGTTCCTGTTACGAATAAGTTAGGGTTAGGGTTAGGGTTAGGGTTAGGGTTAGGGCTCGGTAAGGGATAGGGTTAGGGTTAGGGTTAGGGTTAGGGTTAGGTTAGGGCTGGGTAAGGGATAGGGTTGTGGTTAGGGTTAGGGTTAGGGTTAGGGTTAGGGTTAGGGGTTAGGGTTAGGGTTAGGGTTAGGGTTAGGGACTTATGGTTAGGGTTAGGGTTAGGGTTATATCACTTTTCAGGTTTCCTGTTATAATAATTGAACAGGCGACACATATGTGAATTAGTTTACAAAGTTGTGCTTTGCGTTTCTGTTCTTTCAATGGAAACTTGTTTCTGTGCCGTACAGTGCGAGATAACACTTTTCAGTTTTCCTGTATTCCTAATTGAGCGAGCGACACACAGGTGATTCCGATTAAGAGTAGTGCTTTGCTTTTCTGTTCTTTCGTTGGAAACTTGTTCTTGTGCTGTACAGTGAGATATATCACTTTTCAGTTTTCCTGTATTCCTAATGGAGCGAGTGACACACATGTGATTTAGTTTACAAATTAGTGATTTTCTTTTTTGTTCTGTCATTTGAAACTTGTTCCTGTGCTGTACAATATGATATATCACTTTTCAGTTTTCCTGTTATAATAATTGAACAGGCGGTACATATGTGAATTCGTTTACAAAGTTGTGCTTTGAGTTTCTGTTCTTTCGATGGAAACTTGTTCCTGTGCTGTGCAGTGCGTTATATCACTTTTCAGTTTTCCTGTTATAATAATTGAACAGGCGACACATATGTGAATTAGTTTACAAAGTTGTGCTTTGCGTTTCTGTTCTTTCGATGGAAACTTGTTCCTGTGCTGTGCAGTGCGTTATATCACTTTTCAGTTTTCCTGTTATAATAATTGAACAGGGGACACGTATGTGAATTAGTTTACAAAGTTGTGCTTTGCATTTCTATTCTTTCTTTGGAAACTTGTTTCTGTGCCATACAGTGCGCTTTAAAACTTTTCGGTTTTCCTGTATTCCTAATTGTGCGAGCGACACAAATGTGATTTAGTGTACAAAGTAGTGCTTTGGATTTCTGTTCTTCGGTTGGAAACTTGTTTCTGTGCTGTACAGTGTGATATATCAGTTTTCAGTTTTCCTGTTGTAATAATTGAATGGGTGATACGTATGTGATTTCGTTTACAAAGTTTTGCTTTGCTTTTCTGTTCTTTCGATGGAAACTTGTTTCTATGCCGTACAGTGCAAGATAACACTTTTCGGTTTTCCTGTATTCTTAATTGAGCGAGTGACACACATGTGATTCAGTTTACAAAGTAGTGCTTTTCATTTACGTTCTTTCGTTGGAAACTTGTTCCTGTTAGGAATAAGTTAGGGTTAGGGTTAGGGTTAGGGTTAGGGTTAGGGTTAGGGTTAGGGCTCGGTAAGGGATAGGGTTAGGGTTAGGGGTAGGGTTAGGGTTAGGGTTAGGTTAGGGCTGGGTAAGGGATAGGGTTAGGGTTAGGGTTAGGTTTATGGTTAGGGTAGGGGTTAGGGTTAGGGTTAGGGTTAGGATTAGGGACTTATGGTTAGGGTTAGGGTTAGGGTTATATCACTTTTCAGGTTTCCTGTTATAATAATTGAACAGGCAACACATATGTGAATTAGTTTACAAAGTTGTGCTTTGCGTTTCTGTTCTTTCAATGGAAACTTGTTTCCGTGCCGTACAGTGCGAGATAAAACTTTTCAGTTTTCCTGTATTCCTAATTGAGCGAGCGACACACAGGTGATTCCGTTTAAAAGTAGTGCTTTGCTTTTCTGTTCTTTCGTTGGAAACTTGTTCTTGTGCTGTACAGTGAGATATATCACTTTTCAGTTTTCCTGTATTCCTAATGGAGCGAGTGACACACATGTGATTTAGTTTAAAAATTAGTGATTTTCTTTTTTCATTTGAAACTTGTTCCTGTGCTGTACAATATGATATATCACTTTTCAGTTTTCCTGTTATAATAATTGAACAGGCGGTACATATGTGAATTCGTTTACAAAGTTGTGCTTTGAGTTTCTGTTCTTTCGATGGAAACTTGTTCCTGTGCTGTGCAGTGCGTTATATCACTTTTCAGTTTTCCTGTTATAATAATTGAACAGGCGACACGTATGTGAATTAGTTTACAAAGTTGTGCTTTGCATTTCTGTTCTTTCTTTGGAAACTTGTTTCTGTGCCATACAGTGTGCTTTAAAACTTTTCGGTTTTCCTGTATTCCTAATTGTGCGAGCGATACAAATGTGATTTAGTGTACAAAGTAGTGCTTTGGATTTCTGTTCTTCGGTTGTAAACTTGTTTCTGTGCTGTACAGTGTGATATATCAGTTTTCAGTTTTCCTGTTGTAATAATTGAAAGGGCGATACGTATGTGATTTAGTTTACAAAGTTGTGCTTTGCTTTTCTGTTCTTTCGATGGAAACTTGTTTCTGTGCTGTACAGTGCAAGATAACACTTTTCGGTTTTCCTGTATTCTTAATTGAGCGAGTGACACACATGTGATTCAGTTTACAAAGTAGTGCTTTTCATTTACGTTCTTTCGTTGGAAACTTGTTCCTGTTAGGAATAAGTTAGGGTTAGGGTCAGGGACTTATGGTTAGGGTTAGGGTTAGGGTTATATCACTTTTCAGGTTTCCTGTTATAATAATTGAACAGGCGACACATATGTGAATTAGTTTACAAAGTTGTGCTTTGCGTTTCTGTTCTTTCAATGGAAACTTGTTTCTGTGCCGTACAGTGCGAGATAACACTTTTCAGTTTTCCTGTATTCCTAATTGAGCGAGCGACACACAGGTGATTCCGTTTAAGAGTAGTGCTTTGCTTTTCTGTTCTTTCGTTGGAAACTTGTTCTTGTGCTGTACAGTGAGATATATCACTTTTCAGTTTTCCTGTATTCCTAATGGAGCGAGTGACACACATGTGATTTAGTTAACAAATTAGTGATTTTCTTTTTTGTTCTTTCATTTGAAACTTGTTCCTGTGCTGTACAATATGATATATCACTTTTCAGTTTTCCTGTTATAATAATTGAACAGGCGATACGTATGTGAATTCGTTTACAAAGTTGTGCTTTGAGTTTCTGTTCTTTCGATGGAAACTTGTTTCAGTTTTCCTGTTATAATAATTGAACAGGCGACACATATGTGAATTAGTTTACAAAGTTGTGCTTTGCGTTTCTGTTCTTTCGATGGAAACTTGTTCCTGTGCTGTGCAGTGCGTTATATCACTTTTCAGTTTTCCTGTTATAATAATTGAACAGGGGACACGTATGTGAATTAGTTTACAAAGTTGTGCTTTGCATTTCTGTTCTTTCTTTGGAAACTTGTTTCTGTGCCGTACAGTGCAAGATAACACTTTTCGGTTTTCCAGTATTCTTAATTGAGCGAGTGACACACATGTGATTCAGTTTACAAAGTAGTGCTTTTCATTTACGTTCTTTCGTTGGAAACTTGTTCCTGTTAGGAATAAGTTAGGGTTAGGGTCAGGGTTAGGGTTAGGGTTAGGGTTAGGTTAGGGCTCGGTAAGGGATAGGGTTAGGGTTAGGGTTTGGGTTAGGGTTAGGGTTAGGTTAGGGCTGGGTAAGGGATAGGGTTAGGGTTGGGGGTTAGGGTTAGGGTTAGGGTTGGGGGTTAGGGTTAGGGTTAGGGTTAGGGACTTATGGTTAGGGTTAGGGTTAGGGTTATATCACTTTTCAGGTTTCCTGTTATAATAATTGAACAGGCAACGCATATGTGAATTAGTTTACAAAGTTGTGCTTTGCGTTTCTGTTCTTTCAATGGAAACTTGTTTCTGTGCCGTACAGTGCGAGATAACACTTTTCAGTTTTCCTGTATTCCTAATTGAGCGAGCGACACACAGGTGATTCCGTTTAAGAGTAGTGCTTTGCTTTTCTGTTCTTTCGATGGAAACTTGTTTCTGTGCCATACAGTGCAAGATAACAGTTTTCGGTTTTCCTGTATTCTTAATTGAGCGAGTGACACACATGTGATTCAGTTTACAAAGTAGTGCTTTTCATTTACGTTCTTTCGTTGGAAACTTGTTCCTGTTAGGAATAAGTTAGGGTTAGGGTCAGGGTTAGGGTTAGGGTTAGGGTTAGGGTTAGGTTACTGCTCGGTAAGGGATAGGGTTAGGGTTAGGGTTAGGGTTAGGGTTAGGTTAGGGCTGGGTAAGGGATAGGGTTAGGGTTAGGGTTAGGGTTAGGGTTGGGGGTTAGGGTTAGGGTTAGGGTTAGGGACTTATGGTTAGGGTTAGGGTTAGGGTTATATCACTTTTCAGGTTTCCTGTTATAATAATTGAACAGGCAACACATATGTGAATTAGTTTACAAAGTTGTGCTTTGCGTTTCTGTTCTTTCAATGGAAACTTGTTTCTGTGCCGTACAGTGCGAGATAACACTTTTCAGTTTTCCTGTATTCCTAATTGAGCGAGCGACACACAGGTGATTCCGTTTAAGAGTAGTGCTTTGCTTTTCTGTTCTTTCGTTGGAAACTTGTTCTTGTGCTGTACAGTGAGATATATCACTTTTCAGTTTTCCTGTATTCCTAATGGAGCGAGTGACACACATGTGATTTAGTTAACAAATTAGTGATTTTCTTTTTTGTTCTTTCATTTGAAACTTGTTCCTGTGCTGTACAATATGATATATCACTTTTCAGTTTTCCTGTTATAATAATTGAACAGGCGATACGTATGTGAATTCGTTTACAAAGTTGTGCTTTGAGTTTCTGTTCTTTCGATGGAAACTTGTTTCAGTTTTCCTGTTATAATAATTGAACAGGCGACACATATGTGAATTAGTTTACAAAGTTGTGCTTTGCGTTTCTGTTCTTTCGATGGAAACTTGTTCCTGTGCTGTGCAGTGCGTTATATCACTTTTCAGTTTTCCTGTTATAATAATTGAACAGGGGACACGTATGTGAATTAGTTTACAAAGTTGTGCTTTGCATTTCTGTTCTTTCTTTGGAAACTTGTTTCTGTGCCATACAGTGCGCTTTAAAACTTTTCGGTTTTCCTGTATTCCTAATTGTGCGAGCGACACAAATGTGATTTAGTGTACAAAGTAGTGCTTTGGATTTCTGTTCTTCGGTTGGAAACTTGTTTCTGTGCTGTACAGTGTGATATATCAGTTTTCAGTTTTCCTGTTGTAATAATTGAATGGGCGATACGTATGTGATTTAGTTTACAAAGTTGTGCTTTGCTTTTCTGTTCTATCGATGGAAACTTGTTTCTGTGCCGTACAGTGCAAGATAACACTTTTCGGTTTTCCTGTATTCTTAATTGAGCGAGTGACACACATGTGATTCAGTTTACAAAGTAGTGCTTTTCATTTATGTTCTTTCGTTGGAAACTTGTTCCTGTTAGGAATAAGTTAGGGTTAGGGTCAGGGTTAGGGTTAGGGTTAGGGTTAGGTTAGGGCTCGGTAAGGGATAGGGTTAGGGTTAGGGTTAGGGTTAGGTTAGGGCTGGGTAAGGGATAGGGTTAGGGTTAGGGTTAGGGTTGGGGGTTAGGGTTAGGGTTAGGGTTATGGACTTATGGTTAGGGTTAGGGTTAGGGTTATATCACTTTTCAGGTTTCCTGTTATAATAATTGAACAGGCAACACATATGTGAATTAGTTTACAAAGCTGTGCTTTGCGTTTCTGTTCTTTCAATGGAAACTTGTTTCTGTGTCGTACAGTGCGAGATAACACTTTTCAGTTTTCCTGTATTCCTAATTGAGCGAGCGACACACAGGTGATTCCGTTTAAGAGTAGTGCTTTGCTTTTCTGTTCTTTCGTTGGAAACTTGTTCTTGTGCTGTACAGTGAGATATATCACTTTTCAGTTTTCCTGTATTCCTAATGGAGCGAGTGACACACATGTGATTTAGTTTACAAATTAGTGATTTTCTTTTTTGTTCTTTCATTTGAAACTTGTTCCTGTGCTGTACAATATGATATATCACTTTTCAGTTTTCCTGTTATAATAATTGAACAGGCGATACGTATGTGAATTCGTTTACAAAGTTGTGCTTTGAGTTTCTGTTCTTTCGATGGAAACTTGTTTCAGTTTTCCTGTTATAATAATTGAACAGGCGACACATATGTGAATTAGTTTACAAAGTTGTGCTTTGCGTTTCTGTTCTTTCGATGGAAACTTGTTCCTGTGCTGTGCAGTGCGTTATATCACTTTTCAGTTTTCCTGTTATAATAAATGAACAGGGGACACGTATGTGAATTAGTTTACAAAGTTGTGCTTTGCATTTCTGTTCTTTCTTTGGAAACTTGTTTCTGTGCCATACAGTGCGAGATAACACTTTTCGGTTTTCCTGTATTCCAAATTGTGCGAGCGACACAAATGTGATTTAGTGTACAAAGTAGTGCTTTGGATTTCTGTTCTTCGGTTGGAAACTTGTTTCTGTGCTGTACAGTGTGATATATCAGTTTTCAGT
>NW_026843646.1:15158591-15171091 GCF_030254825.1 Meriones unguiculatus | reverse complement strand
GTTTTCCTGTTGTAATAATTGAATGGGCGATACGTATGTGATTTAGTTTACAAAGTTGTGCTCTGCTTTTCTGTTCTTTCGATGGAAACTTGTTTCTGTGCCGTACAGTGCAAGATAACACTTTTCGGTTTTCCTGTATTCTTAATTGAGCGAGTGACACACATGTGATTCAGTTTACAAAGTAGTGCTTTGCATTTACGTTCTTTCGTTGGAAACTTGTTCCTGTTAGGAATAAGTTAGGGTTAGGGTCAGGGTTAGGGTTAGGGTTAGGGTTAGGTTAGGGCTGGGTAAGGGATAGGGTTAGGGTTAGGGTTAGGGTTAGGGTTAAGGTTAGGGTAAGGTTAGGGCTGGGTAAGGGATAGGGATAGAGTTAGGGTTAGGGTTAGGGATGGGGGTTAGGGTTAGGGTTAGAGTTAGGGACTTATGGTTAGGGTTAGGGTTAGGGTTATATCACTTTTCAGGTTTCCTGTTATAATAATTGAACAGGCAACACATATGTGAATTAGTTTACAAAGCTGTGCTTTGCATTTCTGTTCTTTCAATGGAAACTTGTTTCTGTGCCTACAGTGCGAGATAACACTTTTCAGTTTTCCTGTATTCCTAATTGAGCGAGCGACACACAGGTGATTCCATTTAAGAGTAGTGCTTTGCTTTTATGTTCTTTCGTTGGAAACTTGTTCTTGTGCTGTACAGTGAGATATATCACTTTTCAGTTTTCCTGTATTCCTAATGGAGCGAGTGACACACATGTGATTTAGTTTACAAATTAGTGATTTTCTTTTTTCATTTGAAACTTGTTCCTGTGCTGTACAATATAATATATCACTTTTCAGTTTTCCTGTTATAAGAATTGAACAGGCGACACGTATGTGAATTCGTTTAAAAAGTTGTTCTTTGAGTTTCAGTTCTTTCGATGGACACTTGTTCCTGTGCTGTGCAGTGCGTTATATCACTTTTCAGTTTTCCTGTATTCCTAATGGAGCGAGTGACACACATGTGATTTAGTTTACAATTTAGTGATTTTCTTTTTTGTTCTTTCATTTGAAACTTGTTCCTGTGCTGTACAATATGATATATCACTTTTCAGTTTTCCTGTTATGATAATTGAACAGGCGATACGTATGTGAATTCGTTTACAAAGTTGTGCTTTGAGTTTCTGTTCTATCGATGGAAACTTGTTCCTGTGCTGTGCAGTGCGTTATATCACTTTTCAGTTTTCCTGTTATAATAATTGAACAGGGGACACGTATGTGAATTAGTTTACAAAGTTGTGCTTTGCATTTCTGTTCTTTCTTTGGAAACTTGTTTCTGTGCCATACAGTGCGCTATACAACTTTTCGGTTTTCCTGTATTCCTAATTGTGCGAGCGACACAAATGTGATTTAGTGTACAAAGTAGTGCTTTGGATTTCTGTTCTTCGGTTGGAAACTTGTTTCTGTGCTGTACAGTGTGATATATCAGTTTTCAGTTTTCCTGTTGTAATAATTGAATGGGCGATACGTATGTGATTTAGTTTACAAAGTTGTGCTTTGCTTTTCTGTTCTTTGGATGGAAACTTGTTTCTGTGCCGTACAGTGCAAGATAACACTTTTCGGTTTTCCTGTATTCTTAATTGAGCGAGTGACACACATGTGATTCAGTTTACAAAGTAGTGCTTTTCATTTACGTTCTTTCGTTGGAAACTTGTTCCTGTTAGGAATAAGTTAGGGTTAGGGTCAGGGTTAGGGTTAGGGTTAGGTTAGGGCTCGGTAAGGGATAAAGTTAGGGTTAGGGTTAGGGTTAGGGTTAGGGTTAGGTTAGGGCTGGGTAAGGGATAGGGTTAGGGTTAGGGTTAGGGTTAGGGTTAGGGTTGGGGGTTAGGGTTAGGGTTAGGGTTAGGGACTTATGGTTAGGGTTAGGGTTAGGGTTATATCACTTTTCAGGTTTCCTGTTATAATAATTGAACAGGCAACACATATGTGAATTAGTTTACAAAGTTGTGCTTTGCGTTTCTGTTCTTTCAATGGAAACTTGTTTCTGTGCCGTACAGTGCGAGATAACACTTTTCAGTTTTCCTGTATTCCTAATTGAGCGAGCGACACACAGGTGATTCCGTTTAAGAGTAGTGGTTTGCTTTTCTGTTCTTTCGTTGGAAACTTGTTCTTGTGCTGTACAGTGAGATATATCACTTTTCAGTTTTCCTGTATTCCTAATGGAGCGAGTGACACACATGTGATTTAGTTTACAAATTAGTGATTTTCTTTTTTCATTTGAAACTTGTTCCTGTGCTGTACAATATGATATATCACTTTTCAGTTTTCCTGTTATAATAATTGAACAGGCGACACGTATGTGAATTCGTTTACAAAGTAGTGCTTTGAGTTTCTGTTCTTTCGATGGAAACTTGTTCCTGTGCTGTGCAGTGCGTTATATCACTTTTCAGTTTTCCTGTTATAATAATTGAACAGGCGACACATATGTGAATTAGTTTACAAAGTTGTGCTTTGCGTTTCTGTTCTTTCGATGGAAACTTGTTCCTGTGCTGTGCAGTGCGTTATATCACTTTTCAGTTTTCCTGTTATAATAATTGAACAGGAGACACGTATGTGAATTAGTTTACAAAGTTGTGCTTTGCAGTTCTGTTCTTTCTATGGAAACTTGTTTCTGTGCCATACAGTGCGAGATAAAACTTTTCGGTTTTCCTGTATTCCTAATTGTGCGAGCGACACAAATGTGATTTAGTGTACAAAGTAGTGCTTTGGATTTCTGTTCTTCGGTTAAAAACTTGTTTCTGTGCTGTGCAGTGTGATATATCAGTTTTCAGTTTTCCTGTTGTAATAATTGAATGGGCGATACGTATGTGATTTAGTTTACAAAGTTGTGCTTTGCTTTTCTGTTCTTTCGATGGAAACTTGTTTCTGTGCCGTACAGTGCAAGATAACACTTTTCGGTTTTCCTGTATTCTTAATTGAGCGAGTGACACACATGTGATTCAGTTTACAAAGTAGTGCTTTTCATTTACGTTCTTTCGTTGGAAACTTGTTCCTGTTAGGAATAAGTTAGGGTTAGGGTCAGGGTTAGGGTTAGGGTTAGGGTTAGGTTAGGGCTGGGTATGGGATAGGGTTAGGGTTAGGGTTAGGGTTAGGGTTAAGGTTAGGGTAAGGTTAGGGTTGGGTAAGGGATAGGGTTAGAGTTAGGTTTAGCGTTAGGGTTGGGGGTTAGGGTTAGGGTTAGGGTTAGGGTTAGGGACTTATGGTTAGGGTTAGGGTTAGGGTTATATCACTTTTCAGGTTTCCTGTTATAATAATTGAACAGGCAACACATATGTGAATTAGTTTACAAAGCTGTGCTTTGCATTTCTGTTCTTTCAATGGAAACTTGTTTCTGTGCCGTAGAGTGCGAGATAACACTTTTCAGTTTTCCTGTATTCCTAATTGAGCGAGCGACACACAGGTGATTCCGTTTAAGAGTGGTGCTTTGCTTTTCTGTTCTTTCGTTGGAAACTTGTTCTTGTGCTGTACAGTGAGATATATCACTTTTCAGTTTTCCTGTATTCCTAATGGAGCGAGTGACACACATGTGATTTAGTTTACAAATTAGTGATTTTCTTTTTTGTTCTTTCATTTGAAACTTGTTCCTGTGCTGTACAATATGATATATCACTTTTCAGTTTTCCTGTTATAATAATTGAACAGGCGATACGTATGTGAATTCGTTTACAAAGTTGTGCTTTGAGTTTCTGTTCTTTCGATGGAAACTTGTTCCTGTGCTGTGCAGTGCGTTATATCACTTTTCAGTTTTCCTGTTATAATAATTGAACAGGCGACACATATGTGAATTAGTTTACAAAGTTGTGCTTTGCGTTTCTGTTCTTTCGATGGAAACTTGTTCCTGTGCTGTGCAGTGCGTTATATCACTTTTCAGTTTTCCTGTTATAATAATTGAACAGGCGATACGTATGTGAATTCGTTTACAAAGTTGTGCTTTGAGTTTCTGTTCTATCGATGGAAACTTGTTCCTGTGCTGTGCAGTGCGTTATATCACTTTTCAGTTTTCCTGTTATAATAATTGAACAGGGGACACGTATGTGAATTAGTTTACAAAGTTGTGCTTTGCATTTCTGTTCTTTGTTTGGAAACTTGTTTCTGTGCCATACAGTGCGCTTTAAAACTTTTCGGTTTTCCTGTATTCCTAATTGTGCGAGCGACACAAATGTGATTTAGTGTACAAAGTAGTGCTTTGGATTTCTGTTCTTCGGTTGGAAACTTGTTTCTGTGCTGTACAGATAGGGTTAGGTTAGGGCTCGGTAAGGGATAGGGTTAGGGTTAGGGTTAGGGTTAGGGTTAGGTTAGGGCTGGGTAAGGGATAGGGTTAGGGTTAGGGTTAGGGTTAGGGTTGGGGGTTAGGGTTAGGGTTAGGGTTAGGGACTTATGGTTAGGGTTAGGGTTAGGGTTATATCACTTTTCAGGTTTCCTGTTATAATAATTGAACAGGCAACACATATGTGAATTAGTTTACAAAGCTGTGCTTTGCGTTTCTGTTCTTTCAATGGAAACTTGTTTCTGTGCCGTACAGTGCGAGATAACACTTTTGAGTTTTCCTGTATTCCTAATTGAGCGAGCGACACACATGTGATTTAGTTTACAATTTAGTGATTTTCTTTTTTCATTTGAAACTTGTTCCTGTGCTGTACAATATGATATATCACTTTTCAGTTTTCCTGTTATAATAATTGAACAGGCGACACGTATGTGAATTCGTTTACAAAGTAGTGCTTTGAGTTTCTGTTCTTTCGATGGAAACTTGTTCCTGTGCTGTGCAGTGCGTTATATCACTTTTCAGTTTTCCTGTTATAATAATTGAACAGGCGACACATATGTGAATTAGTTTACAAAGTTGTGCTTTGCGTTTCTGTTCTTTCGATGGAAACTTGTTCCTGTTCTGTGCAGTGCGTTATATCACTTTTCAGTTTTCCTGTTATAATAATTGAACAGGAGACACGTATGTGAATTAGTTTACAAAGTTGTGCTTTGCAGTTCTGTTCTTTCTATGGAAACTTGTTTCTGTGCCATACAGTGCGAGATAAAACTTTTCGGTTTTCCTGTATTCCTAATTGTGCGAGCGACACAAATGTGATTTAGTGTACAAAGTAGTGCTTTGGATTTCTGTTCTTCGGTTGGAAACTTGTTTCTGTGCTGTGCAGTGTGATATATCAGTTTTCAGTTTTCCTGTTGTAATAATTGAATGGGCGATACGTATGTGATTTAGTTTACAAAGTTGTGCTTTGCTTTTCTGTTCTTTCGATGGAAACTTGTTTCTGTGCCGTACAGTGCAAGATAACACTTTTCGGTTTTCCTGTATTCTTAATTGAGCGAGTGACACACATGTGATTCAGTTTACAAAGTAGTGCTTTTCATTTACGTTCTTTCGTTGGAAACTTGTTCCTGTTAGGAATAAGTTAGGGTTAGGGTCAGGGTTAGGGTTAGGGTTAGGGTTAGGTTAGGGCTGGGTAAGGGATAGGGTTAGGGTTAGGGTTAGGGTTAGGGTTAAGGTTAGGGTAAGGTTAGGGTTGGGTAAGGGATAGGGTTAGAGTTAGGTTTAGCGTTAGGGTTGGGGGTTAGGGTTAGGGTTAGGGTTAGGGACTTATGGTTAGGGTTAGGGTTAGGGTTATATCACTTTTCAGGTTTCCTGTGATAATAATTGTACAGGCAACACATATGTGAATTAGTTTACAAAGCTGTGCTTTGCATTTCTGTTCTTTCAATGGAAACTTGTTTCTGTGCCGTACAGTGCGAGATAACACTTTTCAGTTTTCCTGTATTCCTAATTGAGCGAGCGACACACAGGTGATTCCGTTTAAGAGTGGTGCTTTGCTTTTCTGTTCTTTCATTGGAAACTTGTTCTTGTGCTGTACAGTGAGATATATCACTTTTCAGTTTTCCTGTATTCCTAATGGAGCGAGTGACACACATGTGATTTAGTTTACAAATTAGTGATTTTCTTTTTTGTTCTTTCATTTGAAACTTGTTCCTGTGCTGTACAATATGATATATCACTTTTCAGTTTTCCTGTTATAATAATTGAACAGGCGATACGTATGTGAATTCGTTTACAAAGTTGTGCTTTGAGTTTCTGTTCTTTCGATGGAAACTTGTTCCTGTGCTGTGCAGTGCGTTATATCACTTTTCAGTTTTCCTGTTATAATAATTGAACAGGCGATACGTATGTGAATTCGTTTACAAAGTTGTGCTTTGAGTTTCTGTTCTATCGATGGAAACTTGTTCCTGTGCTGTGCAGTGCGTTATATCACTTTTCAGTTTTCCTGTAATAATAATTGAACAGGGGACACGTATGTGAATTAGTTTACAAAGTTGTGCTTTGCATTTCTGTTCTTTGTTTGGAAACTTGTTTCTGTGCCATACAGTGCGCTTTAAAACTTTTCGGTTTTCCTGTATTCCTAATTGTGCGAGCGACACAAATGTGATTTAGTGTACAAAGTAGTGCTTTGGATTTCTGTTCTTCGGTTGGAAACTTGTTTCTGTGCTGTACAGATAGGGTTAGGTTAGGGCTCGGTAAGGGATAGGGTTAGGGTTAGGGTTAGGGTTAGGTTAGGGCTGGGTAAGGGATAGGGTTAGGGTTAGGGTTAGGGTTAGGGTTGGGGGTTAGGGTTAGGGTTAGGGTTAGGGACTTATGGTTAGGGTTAGGGTTAGGGTTATATCACTTTTCAGGTTTCCTGTTATAATAATTGAACAGGCAACACATATGTGAATTAGTTTACAAAGCTGTGCTTTGCGTTTCTGTTCTTTCAATGGAAACTTGTTTCTGTGCCGTACAGTGCGAGATAACACTTTTGAGTTTTCCTGTATTCCTAATTGAGCGAGCGACACACATGTGATTTAGTTTACAATTTAGTGATTTTCTTTTTTCATTTGAAACTTGTTCCTGTGCTGTACAATATGATATATCACTTTTCAGTTTTCCTGTTATAATAATTGAACAGGCGACACGTATGTGAATTCGTTTACAAAGTAGTGCTTTGAGTTTCTGTTCTTTCGATGGAAACTTGTTCCTGTGCTGTGCAGTGCGTTATATCACTTTTCAGTTTTCCTGTTATAATAATTGAACAGGCGACACATATGTGAATTAGTTTACAAAGTTGTGCTTTGCGTTTCTGTTCTTTCGATGGAAACTTGTTCCTGTGCTGTGCAGTGCGTTATATCACTTTTCAGTTTTCCTGTTATAATAATTGAACAGGAGACACGTATGTGAATTAGTTTACAAAGTTGTGCTTTGCAGTTCTGTTCTTTCTATGGAAACTTGTTTCTGTGCCATACAGTGCGAGATAAAACTTTTCGGTTTTCCTGTATTCCTAATTGTGCGAGCGACACAAATGTGATTTAGTGTACAAAGTAGTGCTTTGGATTTCTGTTCTTCGGTTGGAAACTTGTTTCTGTGCTGTGCAGTGTGATATATCAGTTTTCAGTTTTCCTGTTGTAATAATTGAATGGGCGATACGTATGTGATTTAGTTTACAAAGTTGTGCTTTGCTTTTCTGTTCTTTCGATGGAAACTTGTTTCTGTGCCGTACAGTGCAAGATAACACTTTTCGGTTTTCCTGTATTCTTAATTGAGCGAGTGACACACATGTGATTCAGTTTACAAAGTAGTGCTTTTCATTGACGTTCTTTCGTTGGAAACTTGTTCCTGTTAGGAATAAGTTAGGGTTAGGGTCAGGGTTAGGGTTAGGGTTAGGTTAGGGCTCGGTAAGGGATAGGGTTAGGGTTAGGGTTAGGGTTAGGGTTAGGTTAGGGCTGGGTAAGGGATAGGGTTAGGGTTAGGGTTAGGGTTAGGGTTGGGTGTTAGGGTTAGGGTTAGGGTTAGGGTTAGGGACTTAGGGTTAGGGTTAGGGTTATATCACTTTTCAGGTTTCCTGTTATAATAATTGAACAGGCAACACATATGTGAATTAGTTTACAAAGCTGTGCTTTGCGTTTCTGTTCTTTCAATGGAAACTTGTTTCTGTGCCATACAGTGCGAGATAACACTTTTCAGTTTTCCTGTATTCCTAACTGAGCGAGCGACACACAGGTGATTCCGTTTAAGAGTAGTGCTTTGCTTTTCTGTTCTTTCGTTGGAAACTTGTTCTTGTGCTGTACAGTCAGATATATCACTTTTCAGTTTTCCTGTATTCCTAATGGAGCGAGTGACACACATGTGATTTAGTTTACAAATTAGTGATTTTCTTTTTTGTTCTTTCATTTGAAACTTGTTCCTGTGCTGTACAATATGATATATCACTTTTCAGTTTTCCTGTTATAATAATTGAACAGGCGATACGTATGTGAATTCGTTTACAAAGTTGTGCTTTGAGTTTCTGTTCTTTCAATGGAAACTTGTTCCTGTGCTGTGCAGTGCGTTATATCACTTTTCAGTTTTCCTGTTATAATAATTGAACAGGCGACACATATGTGAATTAGTTTACAAAGTTGTGCTTTGCGTTTCTGTTCTTTCGATGGAAACTTGTTCCTGTGCTGTGCAGTGCGTTATATCACTTTTCAGTTTTCCTGTTATAATAATGGAACAGGGGACACGTATGTGAATTAGTTTACAAAGTTGTGCTTTGCCTTTCTGTTCTTTCTTTGGAAACTTGTTTCTGTGCCATACAGTGCGCTTTAAAACTTTTCGGATTCCTGTATTCCTAATTGTGCGAGCGACACAAATGTGATTTAGTGTACAAAGTAGTGCTTTGGATTTCTGTTCTACGGTTGGAAACTTGTTTCTGTGCTGTACAGTGTGATATATCAGTTTTCAGTTTTCCTGTTGTAATAATTGAATGGGCGATATGTATGTGATTTAGATTACAAAGTTGTGCTTTGCTTTTCTGTTCTTTCGATGGAAACTTGTTTCTGTGCCGTACAGTGCAAGATAACACTTTTCGGTTTTCCTGTATTCTTAATTGAGCGAGTGACACACATGTGATTCAGTTTACAAAGTAGTGCTTTTCATTGACGTTCTTTCGTTGGAAACTTGTTCCTGTTAGGAATAAGTTAGGGTTAGGGTCAGGGTTAGGGTTAGGGTTAGGGTTAGGTTAGGGCTCGGTAAGGGATAGTGTTAGGGTTAGGGTTAGGGTTAGGGTTAGGGTTGGGGGTTAGGGTTAGGGTTAGGGTTAGGGACTTATGGTTAGGGTTAGGGTTATATCACTTTTCAGGTTTCCTGTTATAATAATTGAACAGGCGACACATATGTGAATTAGTTTACAAAGCTGTGCTTTGCGTTTCTGTTCTTTCAATGGAAACTTGTTTCTGTGCCGTACAGTGCGAGATAACACTTTTCAGTTTTCCTGTATTCCTAATTGAGCGAGCGACACACAGGTGATTCCGTTTAAGAGTAGTGGTTTGCTTTTCTGTTCTTTCGTTGGAAACTTGTTCTTGTGCTGTACAGTGAGATATATCACTTTTCAGTTTTCCTGTATTCCTAATGGAGCGAGTGACACACATGTGATTTAGTTTACAAATTAGTGATTTTCTTTTTTGTTCTTTCATTTGAAACTTGTTCCTGTGCTGTACAATATGATATATCACTTTTCAGTTTTCCTGTTATAATAATTGAACAGGCGATACGTATGTGAATTCGTTTACAAAGTTGTGCTTTGAGTTTCTGTTCTTTCGATGGAAACTTGTTCCTGTGCTGTGCAGTGCGTTATATCACTTTTCAGTTTTCCTGTTATAATAATTGAACAGGGGACACGTATGTGAATTAGTTTACAAAGTTGTGCTTTGCAGTTCTGTTCTTTCTATGGAAACTTGTTTCTGTGCCATACAGTGCGAGATAAAACTTTTCGGTTTTCCTGTATTCCTAATTGTGCGAGCGACACAAATGTGATTTAGTGTACAAAGTAGTGCTTTGGATTTCTGTTCTTCGGTTGGAAACTTGTTTCTGTGCTGTGCAGTGTGATATATCAGTTTTCAGTTTTCCTGTTGTAATAATTGAATGGGCGATACGTATGTGATTTAGTTTACAAAGTTGTGCTTTGCTTTTCTGTTCTTTCGATGGAAACTTGTTTCTGTGCCGTACAGTGCAAGATAACACTTTTCGGTTTTCCTGTATTCTTAATTGAGCGAGTGACACACATGTGATTCAGTTTACAAAGTAGTGCTTTTCATTGACGTTCTTTCGTTGGAAACTTGTTCCTGTTAGGAATAAGTTAGGGTTAGGGTCAGGGTTAGGGTTAGGGTTAGGTTAGGGCTCGGTAAGGGATAGGGTTAGGGTTAGGGTTAGGGTTAGGGTTAGGTTAGGGCTGGGTAAGGGATAGGGTTAGGGTTAGGGTTAGGGTTAGGGTTGGGTGTTAGGGTTAGGGTTAGGGTTAGGGTTAGGGACTTAGGGTTAGGGTTAGGGTTATATCACTTTTCAGGTTTCCTGTTATAATAATTGAACAGGCAACACATATGTGAATTAGTTTACAAAGCTGTGCTTTGCGTTTCTGTTCTTTCAATGGAAACTTGTTTCTGTGCCATACAGTGCGAGATAACACTTTTCAGTTTTCCTGTATTCCTAACTGAGCGAGCGACACACAGGTGATTCCGTTTAAGAGTAGTGCTTTGCTTTTCTGTTCTTTCGTTGGAAACTTGTTCTTGTGCTGTACAGTCAGATATATCACTTTTCAGTTTTCCTGTATTCCTAATGGAGCGAGTGACACACATGTGATTTAGTTTACAAATTAGTGATTTTCTTTTTTGTTCTTTCATTTGAAACTTGTTCCTGTGCTGTACAATATGATATATCACTTTTCAGTTTTCCTGTTATAATAATTGAACAGGCGATACGTATGTGAATTCGTTTACAAAGTTGTGCTTTGAGTTTCTGTTCTTTCAATGGAAACTTGTTCCTGTGCTGTGCAGTGCGTTATATCACTTTTCAGTTTTCCTGTTATAATAATTGAACAGGCGACACATATGTGAATTAGTTTACAAAGTTGTGCTTTGCGTTTCTGTTCTTTCGATGGAAACTTGTTCCTGTGCTGTGCAGTGCGTTATATCACTTTTCAGTTTTCCTGTTATAATAATGGAACAGGGGACACGTATGTGAATTAGTTTACAAAGTTGTGCTTTGCCTTTCTGTTCTTTCTTTGGAAACTTGTTTCTGTGCCATACAGTGCGCTTTAAAACTTTTCGGATTCCTGTATTCCTAATTGTGCGAGCGACACAAATGTGATTTAGTGTACAAAGTAGTGCTTTGGATTTCTGTTCTACGGTTGGAAACTTGTTTCTGTGCTGTACAGTGTGATATATCAGTTTTCAGTTTTCCTGTTGTAATAATTGAATGGGCGATATGTATGTGATTTAGATTACAAAGTTGTGCTTTGCTTTTCTGTTCTTTCGATGGAAACTTGTTTCTGTGCCGTACAGTGCAAGATAACACTTTTCGGTTTTCCTGTATTCTTAATTGAGCGAGTGACACACATGTGATTCAGTTTACAAAGTAGTGCTTTTCATTGACGTTCTTTCGTTGGAAACTTGTTCCTGTTAGGAATAAGTTAGGGTTAGGGTCAGGGTTAGGGTTAGGGTTAGGGTTAGGTTAGGGCTCGGTAAGGGATAGTGTTAGGGTTAGGGTTAGGGTTAGGGTTAGGGTTGGGGGTTAGGGTTAGGGTTAGGGTTAGGGACTTATGGTTAGGGTTAGGGTTATATCACTTTTCAGGTTTCCTGTTATAATAATTGAACAGGCGACACATATGTGAATTAGTTTACAAAGCTGTGCTTTGCGTTTCTGTTCTTTCAATGGAAACTTGTTTCTGTGCCGTACAGTGCGAGATAACACTTTTCAGTTTTCCTGTATTCCTAATTGAGCGAGCGACACACAGGTGATTCCGTTTAAGAGTAGTGGTTTGCTTTTCTGTTCTTTCGTTGGAAACTTGTTCTTGTGCTGTACAGTGAGATATATCACTTTTCAGTTTTCCTGTATTCCTAATGGAGCGAGTGACACACATGTGATTTAGTTTACAAATTAGTGATTTTCTTTTTTGTTCTTTCATTTGAAACTTGTTCCTGTGCTGTACAATATGATATATCACTTTTCAGTTTTCCTGTTATAATAATTGAACAGGCGATACGTATGTGAATTCGTTTACAAAGTTGTGCTTTGAGTTTCTGTTCTTTCGATGGAAACTTGTTCCTGTGCTGTGCAGTGCGTTATATCACTTTTCAGTTTTCCTGTTATAATAATTGAACAGGGGACACGTATGTGAATTAGTTTACAAAGTTGTGCTTTGCAGTTCTGTTCTTTCTATGGAAACTTGTTTCTGTGCCATACAGTGCGAGATAAAACTTTTCGGTTTTCCTGTATTCCTAATTGTGCGAGCGACACAAATGTGATTTAGTGTACAAAGTAGTGCTTTGGATTTCTGTTCTTCGGTTGGAAACTTGTTTCTGTGCTGTGCAGTGTGATATATCAGTTTTCAGTTTTCCTGTTGTAATAATTGAATGGGCGATACGTATGTGATTTAGTTTACAAAGTTGTGCTCTGCT
>NW_026843646.1:15151091-15153591 GCF_030254825.1 Meriones unguiculatus | reverse complement strand
TCTGTGCTGTGCAGTGCGTTATATCACTTTTCAGTTTTCCTGTTATAATAATTGAACAGGCGACACATATGTGAATTAGTTTACAAAGTTGTGCTTTGCGTTTCTGTTCTTTCAATGGAAACTTGTTTCTGTGCCGTACAGTGCGAGATAACACTTTTCAGTTTTCCTGTATTCCTAATTGAGCGAGCGACACACAGGTGATTCCGTTTAAGAGTAGTGCTTTGCTTTTCTGTTCTTTCGTTGGAAACTCGTTCTGGTGCTGTACAGTGAGATATATCACTTTTCAGTTTTCCTGTATTCCTAATGGAGCGAGTGACACACATGTGATTTAGTTTACAAATTAGTGATTTTCTTTTTTGTTCTTTCATTTGAAACTTGTTCCTGTGCTGTACAATATGATATATCACTTTTCAGTTTTCCTGTTATAATAATTGAACAGGCGATACGTATGTGAATTCGTTTACAAAGTTGTGCTTTGAGTTTCTGTTCTTTCGATGGAAACTTGTTCCTGTGCTGTGCAGTGCGTTATATCACTTTTCAGTTTTCCTGTTATAATAATTGAACAGGCGACACATATGTGAATTAGTTTACAAAGTTGTGCTTTGCGTTTCTGTTCTTTCGATGGAAACTTGTTCCTGTGCTGTGCAGTGCGTTATATCACTTTTCAGTTTTCCTGTTATAATAATTGAACAGGCGATACGTATGTGAATTCGTTTACAAAGTTGTGCTTTGAGTTTCTGTTCTATCGATGGAAACTTGTTCCTGTGCTGTGCAGTGCGTTATATCACTTTTCAGTTTTCCTGTTATAATAATTGAACAGGGGACACGTATGTGAATTAGTTTACAAAGTTGTGCTTTGCATTTCTGTTCTTTCTTTGGAAACTTGTTTCTGTGCCATACAGTGTGCTTTAAAACTTTTCGGTTTTCCTGTATTCCTAATTGTGCGAGTGACACAAATGTGATTTAGTGTACAAAGTAGTGCTTTGGATTTCTGTTCTTCGGTTGGAAACTTGTTTCTGTGCTGTACAGTGTGATATATCAGTTTTCAGTTTTCCTGTTGTAATAATTGAATGGGCGATACGTATGTGATTTAGTTTACAAAGTTGTGCTTTGCTTTTCTGTTCTTTCGATGGAAACTTGTTTCTGTGCCGTACAGTGCAAGATAACACTTTTCGGTTTTCCTGTATTCTTAATTGAGCGAGTGACACACATGTGATTCAGTTTACAAAGTAGTGCTTTTCATTTACGTTCTTTCGTTGGAAACTTGTTCCTGTTAGGAATAAGTTAGGGTTAGGGTCAGGGTTAGAGTTAGGGTTAGGGTTAGGTTAGGGCTCGGTAAGGGATAGGGTTAGGGTTAGGGTTAGGGTTAGGGTTAGGTTAGGGCTGGGTAAGGGATAGGGTTAGGGTTAGGGTTAGGGTTAGGGTTAGGGTTGGGGGTTAGGGTTAGGGTTAGGGTTAGGGACTTATGGTTAGGGTTAGGGTTATATCACTTTTCAGGTTTCCTGTTAGAATAATTGTACAGGCAACACATATGTGAATTAGTTTACAAAGCTGTGCTTTGCATTTCTGTTCTTTCAATGGAAACTTGTTTCTGTGCCGTACAGTGCGAGATAACACTTTTCAGTTTTCCTGTATTCCTAATTGAGCGAGCGACACACAGGTGATTCCGTTTAAGAGTAGTGCTTTGCTTTTCTGTTCTTTCGTTGGAAACTCGTTCTGGTGCTGTACAGTGAGATATATCACTTTTCAGTTTTCCTGTATTCCTAATGGAGCGAGTGACACACATGTGATTTAGTTTACAAATTAGTGATTTTCTTTTTTGTTCTTTCATTTGAAACTTGTTCCTGTGCTGTACAATATGATATATCACTTTTCAGTTTTCCTGTTATAATAATTGAACAGGCGATACGTATGTGAATTCGTTTACAAAGTTGTGCTTTGAGTTTCTGTTCTTGCGATGGAAACTTGTTCCTGTGCTGTGCAGTGCGTTATATCACTTTTCAGTTTTCCTGTTATAATAATTGAACAGGCGACACATATGTGAATTAGTTTACAAAGTTGTGCTTTGCGTTTCTGTTCTTTCGATGGAAACTTGTTCCTGTGCTGTGCAGTGCGTTATATCACTTTTCAGTTTTCCTGTATAATAATTGAACAGGGGACACGTATGTGAATTAGTTTACAACGTTGTGCTTTGCCTTTCTGTTCTTTCTTTGGAAACTTGTTTCTGTGCCATAAAGTGCGCTTTAAAACTTTTCGGTTTTCCTGTATTCCTAATTGTGCGAGCGACACAAATGTGATTTAGTGTACAAAGTAGTGCTTTGGATTTCTGTTCTTCGGTTGGAAACTTGTTTCTGTGCTGTACAGTGTGATATATCAGTTTTCAGTTTTCCTGTTGTAATAATTGAATGGGCGATACGTATGTGATTTAGTTTACAAAGTTGTGCTTTGCTTTTCTGTTCTTTCGATGGAAACTTGTTTCTGTGCCGTACAGTGCAAGATA